>NC_056740.1:406758131-406848131 GCF_019279795.1 Protopterus annectens | reverse complement strand
GTACCCAATTCAGGTCAGATAATTTATTTAGGTATAATACTATCTAAAGATATTAAATCTATTATATATAATAATTATAATACCTGTTTTCTTAATATACAAAATCTTTTTAATACCTGGAATAATATGTTTTTACTATGGAGGAGAGACTTACAATTATTAAAATGATAATATTCCCCAAGATTTTATACTTAATACAATCAATAATACTTCCACCTACAAAAATAATTATCAAGAAACTGAACACACTAATGTTAAATTTCTTATGGGCACCTAATAGACCTAGGATTGCATTAAAGAAACATACTAATAGCTGGTCTCAAGGGGGTATTTATTTTCCAGACTTTAATTTATATACTATCTCTTCTATTGTAAAAGTTATTACTTTATTAATTGATCAGTCATATGTCACAAAATGGAAAGATTATTGGAAGCTAATTAGTATACACTTCATGAAAATCTCCTTAACACATAAAAATATGATTGTAAATAACTCCATGTTATGGTTACTAAAGAAATTTTGTACTTCACCTATTACACCTAAACATATGGTTTGTTACCCATTAAATATTATTATTAGTTATCGTAACTTTATATTCATGCACCCTAAGTATAGGGAATGGGATTTTATTGTATTTCCTATAATGTATACTCAGGGTATGCTTTTGTCATCTACATCTGAAGGAACTCATTTAGCTATAGATAATGATCTAAAGTACTGGTATCAGTTGATATCTGATAATAAAGTTAAAAATCTAGATTTCTTAAAACAAGAATTTGATCTAAGAGAAACTTGCTGGTTAGAGGTTCAGACCTTTAGACAACATTTCATTAATAAAATAGATTTAATGTATATAACTGTTAAAGAATCTATTCCAACACTGATTGATTACTTGATATTAAATTTACAACATAAAGTTTCTGATAAAGGTAAACTTTCATACATACATAAAGTTATCAGACAAGAAACTTTTACAGTGTAGATTCATACTGGAATTATTTCACTTCTATTAATGGGGACCCACCAAATCAACAAGATAAACAATATATATTGGAATCTGCTTATAGAACTACGTCTTCCATTGTCTGGAGACTTTATACATGGAAATTTTTACATAGATCTTTTTATACACCTTTGATGATGAATAAAATAAATAATAAAGATAATCTATGTAAGAGATGTAATGTAGAAATTAATGCTGACTGGGCTCATATGTTTTATGACTGTATAAAATTGAAAGAATACTGGAAGTCAATTAATGAATTTTTGCAAGCTCTTTTACAGATAATTTCATTATTTCTAAATCTCTTATATTATTCAACACACCTGTACCTCAAAGTGTTAAAAGGTTAAGCTTCCCTTGTTATGGTCTATTCTAGCAGTGGCTAGGAAAATAATAACTAGAAATTGGATTTCAGATACACCTCCTTCGTTCAATGAATTTAAAAATGTTATGAATATAGTGTGCCATATGGAAATAAACACAATTAGGACTAGAACAAATAGAAAAACATCTTATTTTATTGTATGGGATAATTTACAAAATTTGTTAAAAAAAATTTAATTTCAATAGCATGGTATTTTAGTTTAATTAATTGATCTGATTGTAGTGGATGTCTTTGTAAATACTTTAGTTGTTTTGTTGAATATTATAATAATACCTATTTTTAATTACTTGTATAAAATTGTTATGATATTTCTCTTATATGTTAAAACAATAAACCTGTTTTGAAAAAAAAAAGAATTCCAAATTATCTAGCAATTTAAAACATAAAATCAAAATATTCCATTCTTTGATGAGATCTATCCACCTTGATAAAGCCCTTTCTTTACTTCAACCCCTTCACCTAAACTCCATCATCAAGATAAACAACTCGATGATTAGTCTATCAGATTTCCCTCTCATTAAAGATGTTGTAGTATGGGACATTCTCAAATGCAAGAATATAACACTTCCTGCCCTGCACCTAATTCTCAAAGTAAATAATAAGTACATGGTGATCTTTCGCCAACTAAGAGAATTAATAACATCAAAATTCCCTTCTAACCAGACCACTAATCAAGATATGACCAAACTACTTGAGGTTATACAAGCTCTTTCAAGTTCAGAGAAAATGCTTTCCAAATCATACAACCTCTTGAATTCCATAACACATAGCTCGGCTTGCCTTTTCTCTAATTACTGGGACAATGTTGGAACCCCTTTCACAGAGAAACAAAAACTGTCAACTATAAAAAACACCTTAGAACTCTCCCCATTTAAAAAGCTCATATATACTCAACTAATGGTTAATAATAACTTATACTATACTCCTACTATACTTAATAAATTTGATCCCAATAATACTCCCTCCTGCACATACTGCTCTTTCCCAAACGCTGACCTTCTACATATACTTTGGTCCTGTACACATTCCCATAAACTCTGGACTTCATTAAAAGTTCGTCTTGAGAAAATGGGTTACCACAAATCTACACTCTCATGGGAGCTAGCGATCCTCCACATACCTACTATAAACCTCTATAAACTAGACATGCATATTTTAATCTCTTTATGCTCATTGATTAAACTTTATATTACTAAAAATTGGCTGGATCGCACCAAACTCTCTTGGAATAATTTCAGAGAGATGGCTCTTACTTATATATCAGCACAGAAATTTATAATAATAGGACCTAGGAAAAAAATCTTCTTTGAAAAAATTTGGAAAAAGTTATTCAAACTAATTCTTTGTACTTAATTGGGGTTACAGTTCGGTATAGCTCTTGTCCCAATCTAGACCAGGTGATCCTTTTGATCCTTCATATCCACAATTTTCCTCTTTCATCTCACTTTTTCTTTTGGTAGCATCTTAGTTGAAATTAGTTAATTTAGTTTAGTTTAGTCTAGTTATGTATATATATATTGTATATATTTTACCATGTTCTAGAGCTTTGTATTATATTAGATATGCCTGCATTTTCAATTTTTCATGTAATGCTCATTAACTTCTTTGTTTTTCTTCTACATGAAAAAATAAAAAGTTTTTTGAGAAAAAAAAAATCCAGAATGAGTTAAGGCAAGTTTTGAAAAAGAAATTGCAAATCGTGAAATAGATTAGTTAGGAATGTAAATGCTGATTCAGTATCAGGCTCGGGAGGTATAGGGTATGGAATGTACAAGAAATTAGTAGATTGCAAAGGCAGTATTTTGTAAATGTACTGAATGAATAATTTAAGGAAGGTATGTAGTGGGGTATTAAAATTTATATCAAACCAATATGAGAAGAATGAAATATAAAGCTGGACATCCATCACACTAAATAACACAGACTATAATTTGTATGAGAATTATATGGACAAGACTGCAAGGAAGGATGAGGGATATTACGGAAAATAGTATATACGGTATACAGCTGAAGGGATGTGAAGAATTGTTATTAGTTGTGAGAGAAATTGTGGATGATATAAGTAAAAGGAGGATGTGAAACTTATGGCATGTGCTATTAGCAAAGCATTTGATGCAGTAGGATATGATCCTTTGTGGGATGTTATAGAGAAATATGGAATAGGTAATAAAATTAGGAAAATGTGTATGTCAGCATATCAAAATAATAGAGTGAGAGTGCTAGTGAACGGGTGACTTAGTAAACAAATATGCATGATTTGTAGTATAAGACAAAGATGCCCCACGAGTGAAATATTGTTTGCATTGGTAATGAATGTGATAGTGATTGAAGTAGCTTATAAAATGAAAGATGCTAGATATGTGATGACACAGACATCCTCCAAAAGGGTCTCACTGAGATGGATACCTGGTGTCAAAATCATGGCCTCAAGCTAAATGCCAAAAAGTGCATAGTCATCCCCTTTGGAAAAAACAAAGTACCCACAAACTACCACATACGTGGTAGTCCCCTAAATACAGAAGACATAATAAGGGATCTGGGGACCCAAGTAGATAGTAATCTCTCCTTGATAATAACCTTGCCAAAGTGGTTAGAAAATCCTTCTATGTGGCCCACCTAATCACAAAATGGTTCATATCCAGATCAAAAGAGGTCATTGTGCCCCTCTACTCATCACTCATCAGACCCATCATAAAATACAATGCCCCATTTGGGATGTACCTTACAAGACACCTGCAACAGCTGGAAAGACCACAGAAGTACCTCACCAAGAGGATCACTGGCCTCAAACAGATGCCCTATGCAGCTCGACTGAAGAAACTCCAGCTGTACTCATTTGCATACTGCCTACTCAGAGGTGGTCTCTGCTGACATACAAGTCCATATCTAACCCAGAAATGATGGACATGCCCCACCTAAAGAAAACCATATCCCTTCGAGCCACATGCTGTAGGGATCTAAACCTCACCACAACAATAAATAGGATGTGCTGGAGGGATAGATTCCTGTCCCAGAGATTTCCCATGCTTTGGAACAAGATTCCAGTCTACATTAGGCAGAGCTCCTCACTAACACTCTTCAAGAGAAACCTTCACGAGTGGATGGGAAACAGAAAATTTACCCCGGGGATCACTTCAGTGGCTCTGCTGGACAGAGGCACAGGGATCTAATGTAAGGGGGTGACGTAAGCCAACACATTCTGGATAGGCTTATAAATGCCTTTGGGCAGATAGCCTAGTACTTACCTATGAACCTATAAAAGGCTGTGGTAATTACAATAGTCATGACATACACAGACAATGTAGCTGTAACTGCTAAGAGCATAATATGGATGGGGGTAGTGCTGGATTGTCTGAATGGATGTTTAAAGGAAGTGGGAATGACCCTGAATAAAGATAAAATTAAGGGTTTGGGTGATGTGATGAAAATTGGGGGGGGTGTATTTTTCAATGGAGATGTCTTTACTAGGCATATAATTTGGGAAAAATTATGTTGTTATGATGCAATGGGAGTGTTTGTTAAAAGAAATGAAAGAAATATATCTGCTGTGGAGGATATATAGAAGAGCATTCAGGAAAAAATGTTTATCTGGTGAATGCTGTATTAATGGAAAAAATAGTACATGTATCAAATGTTTATATGATTCCACAAAAAAATATGAAAAGGAAATTGTAAAACTGGTGTTTTCTTTCTTATGGGGTTTAAGATTAACTCCAGTGAAAAGAGTACATATGTCATACTGTATGTGAGTGAAGATGAAGGGGGATTGAGGTTACTGAATCCAGTTGTTTAATCTGCTTCTTTAAACGTGTATAGAGTATTAAAGTTTGCAAAGGAAGAACATAAAAAAATATCAGTGAGAATGTTTAAATGTAAGTGTTGAAAGATATGGCAGATAATGAGAATAAGAAAAATAGAAGCTGAATATGTAAATGAAGAAATTAAAATTTATCAAGAACAAGCACTAGCATGGAAAATAAAAATGTATGTAGTCTGAGTTATTTGGAATGAAAGTTTGAATGAAATTTTATTTAATGGGAAATGGATTTTGGTAGATATATTGTGAAAAATCAGATTATGGTTGTGAAAGAAGGAGTGGGGGGTCAGTTATGGGAGAATAACAATGAAGATGTTATAAGAAAAATGCTAAATACTAAAAAATATAGAAATGTATACAGATGCACCTGCAAATATGTACATTTTGTAAATATGTTAATAAAGAAGTTGTGACACCCGTGCCCTGGCCCAGCAATCAAGGAGCCTCAATCCTCACCACTAATACCAGAGAGGGTGTCTCATATATGAGGAAAGGATAACAAATACACACAGTAAAGTGAAATTTCCCATAACAGCACACAGAGATCACAGTCAGTCCAGGGGGCTGGTCGCTCCCTTGCTCTCCAGGTCCCCAATAAGACTCCCCACTGGCACAGCTATAGGGTCCAGATCTCAGCCACCTGAACAAACTAAAATCTCCAGCACCCTCTCTGTCCAACCAGTGCTTTGTGTCCCTGCCCGAGTAACTGACACACACACACTTTGAGATAAGAGTTTATACAACCACGCAGACACTTCTGGGGAAGGCTAGCACAGGTTCTCCAGCTGTGCTCCCTTTTCCCAGACTATACAGTAGTACCCTGCCACCACCCAGCTAATATTTATCAGCTACTCAAAGGCCCTTAAAAGGGTTTCCAATTATTACTGTGCAATATTATTATCCAATTGGTAGTATAACTAAACAGTCAAGGCTTATTAGACTGACTTGGTACAGGATCCCTATACATGCAATATACTCTTAGAGATTAATGTATCTCTACACAAAACAGCCACAGTTTAAAGGTTTTAAAATATTTAATAATAAATAATAAAACACAAGACAATACTTCTTACTACACAGCGCTAGTCAAGAGTTTAGAGATCACAGAGAAATACTTAAAATAATTCAGCAGTACAGTTCTGACATCACAGAAAAACCCTTAGTCTAATCTTTCTAGTTTCTAGCTATTTCTAAAAGAAAACACAGGTCTAAGATAACCTACATATAGAACAAGACAGTGCTGTGAGTTGGATGGTCAAGACAAAGATGCTTAATGCCTTCTGATTCTCTGTTTAAATTGCTATCTTCAGTTCTGATTCCCATTACATCGCTTTTTACACTTTCCTGGGGTTCCCAGGCTGACAGATACTACATTCTTGTTATCTTGCACCTGCAGGAAACTACAGCCATAAAAGACATTCCATATGTAAACTCTAGTAATTATTCCTTACGTTAAAACAATAGGCAGGATGTTTCACTCCAGACTCATTGACTCCAAATTCTAACTTTAAAGGGACAGACATAAAATAATTTTAATTTCAAAGGACAGCCAAGAAACGCTTGACTCAGCTTTCTTTACAGCAGGGGGCAATCTTGCTACATTGTTTTAAGTTCAACATTTCACAGCGTGTGCTTTCATTTAAGAAAACAAGCTTGTATTTCAACATTTCACAGTATTTCCTTTCAATTAAGAAAACAAATCTGTAGTTCAACATTCATATCTACAAATGATAGAATTATGTATAAAATCCTATCTGGCTAGGCTGGCAGCCTTCACAGAAATAATGCATTTTTTAAGTTGTATAAAACAAAGGACTCCTTGTCTTTTGATGGGTGCTATGGGAAGTTTTACATCCACTTAAACTACCACTAACACAGTTAGATGGTGCCTTGGTTTAATATCTTATCTGAAGGGAGGTATGTCTCAGGTCATATAGGTTCATAGGTTCAGAGGTGTGTACTAGGCGAATGCCCTGGAGCCTTTACAAGCCTAGCCCATAGGATTACCCTGGCATCATGCCACCCGACCTTAGTTCCCAGTGCCTCTGTCGAGTAGAGCCACTGGAGAGATCCCTGGGGTGAATTTTCTATTTCCCAACCACTCATCATGATTATTTTGAAGAGGGCCAGTGAGGTGCTCTGTTTGATATGTATGGGAAGTCTATTCCATAGCATGGGCAGTCTCTGAGTTATGAACCTGTCCTTCCAGCATGTTCTGTTGATTGTGGTAATGAGGTTGAGGTCTCTGGATCATGTGGTGCGGAGGGATTGGGATTTTTTTACATGTAGCATTTCTAACAGAGCTGAGTCAGACATGCCTTTGTAAGTCAAGCAGAGATCGCCTCTAAGTAGGTGATATGAGAAAGAGAATAGTTGGAGTATTTTGAGTCTGTCCATATAGGACAAGTGTTTAAGGCTTAGGATCCTCTTTGTTAAGTATTTTGTGGCCTCTCCAGTTGTTGCATGTGTCTAGTGAGGTACATGCCAAATGGGGCATTGTACTTAATGATTGGCCTAATGAGGGAAGAGTGGCGGAAGACAATGACCTCTTTCTCCTGGATGCAAAACCCTTAGTAATGAGATGTGCCACATAGAAGGACTTTCTGACCACGGTAGCAATGTGGTGGTCAAAAGAGAGGTTGCTGTCAACCTGTATTCCCAGATCTCTTATAACACCTTCTGTGTTTAGTGGACTACCATCGATATGGAAATTCATGGGAACTGGGTTTTTCCCAAAGGGGATGAGGACACATTTTTTTGGCATTGAACTTAAAGCCATGGTTCTGACATGAGTCGCTGGTCTCATTGAGGCCTTTCTGTAGGATGTCAACATCACTTGGGGAGTTAATAATGGCTCCCAACTTGCAATCATCTGCAAATTTTGTCTGCCAGAGTCCCTTCATGTTGGCCTGGACTTCTGAGAAGTAGGTACCAAACAGAAGAGGACCCAGGACCAATCTCTGTGGGACTCCACTTGTGACTGGCTGGCAGTCTGACTTGGAGTCAGTTACTTTCACACTTTGGGTTCTATCTGTGAGCCAGTTTGCAACCCACCTAGTGATATAGGGGCTGATGCCTAGTTTAATGATTCCTGAGTGGAGAATGGTATCAAAGGCCTTGGCCTTGGCCAGATCAAGGTAGGCTGTATGAACCACTTTTCCTTCATCCACAGCTCTGGTGACTGACTCAAAGAAGTTGACCAAGTTGAGCAGGCATGGTCTACCCTTCACAAAACCAAACTGTGTGGGATCCAGAGTTTGGAGAGTCCCCAGATCCTTGTTTATTAGGTCCATGATGATGTGTTCCATAGCTTTGCATATCAGACTTGGCAGGCTAATGGGGCGATATTCCCAGGGTCTGTAGTCGCTCCTCCTTTATGGAGAGGGATGACTATAGCAGTGCACCATTCAGAAGGGACAAAGCCAGAGGTAAGGCTGTGATTGAACAGGGCACACAGATGAAGTGCCAGTTCACTCTGTAGTTCATGTAGAACACAGCCAGGGATATTGTCAGGTCCCATGGAAGCTGCATTATTGGCCTTGGACAGTGCTGTTTTAACTTGTGTAGCAGTAATACTGGATGCCTGGCAATCTACTGGTATTGTGATTGGTCCTTTGGAGGGGGAAAGAGGGTTAAAGTTGGCACTGAATCTGTCGGCCAGTATATTGACAATATCTGTTGGCTCGGTATAGAAGGTACCATTGTGCAGTAGCTCAGAGCAAATCTGGTTATTGCCATGGAGATTCTTTACATAACTATAGAAGGCCTTGTGGTTGTCTTTACTATCTGCTGCAATTCTGTTTTCATAGCTAGCTTTAGAGGATTTGATGAGGGATCTCAACTTTTTGTTGAGGCTAAGGGAGTTTTTCCAGTGTTGGGACTTCACCTTATTCCGCATCAGTTTCCTCCATCTGTTGTAAAGTTTGTTTATGGCAGGAGACCACCAGATTGGCTTCCTTTTTTTGGAGGAGAGTGTCTTGATTCTATTGGGTATGGTGAGATCCATGCATCTGTGTACGTGTTCAGTGCATTGGTGTATGATTTGGTGGTCATGCAACTATTGTCCATTTGCATGGATGCTGTGAAGTTAGCCACCTCTGTTTTTAGAAGCCCAAAGTTAGCTTTGGAGAAGTTTTTCATGGTGATTACATTTGCAGGGCGGGGGGATGTGGATTTCCAAGGTGATTAGTTCATGGTTGGATCTAATCAGGGAGGAGTTGATTATTGGTGTAGAGCAATGGTCACCCATGTTAGTAATGACCAGGTCAAGGATTTTGCTTCCTCTAGTGGGGGTAAGAACAAGCTGGTCCAGTGCATTGGAATTAATGAATTCCAGGAAACACTGGGCAAGTATATTGATACATGAGTAGTTTTCCCAGTTAATGGAGGGGTAGTTGAAGTTGCCCAGTATGAGAGTGTTAGTTTGGGCTCTAATATTCTCCAGGGTGCTTAGGAACTTGGAGTGTGAGTCTCGAGACATGGTTGGAGACCTATAACAGGCTATGACCTGATTTGCTGCCCTACCCATTGTTAGCTGCACCTGAAGTATCTCTGATGCATTATGTTGGACTACCTGTCTGGAGGTGTGCACATCCTTTATGAATATGGAAACACCATTACCTTTGGAGCTTTGGTCCAAGTTCTGGGGCCAAAAGGTGTGTAATGAGTTTTAGCCTGGTAGTACAGGGGTGCTTTCTGCTGCCTTGAACAAGGTCTCTGTTACAGCACAAAAGTTGATGTTCTCCATTTTAAGGAGTGCTTCGAGCAAGTGCATTTTGAGATTTAGACTTGCAGCATTGAGCAGCATGACCCTCAGATTGCATTTGTTTGTAGCTGTTACAGTGGTAATTTGATCTTTGGAACACTGCCTAAAAAGGCACTATAAGGGTGGCAAGAGCCTTGGCCAGTATCCGGAAGCCCAGGGGTGGTAGATGCAGGCCACCTCTGGCAAAGCATCAATGTGTGTCAATCATGTCTTCCCAAGCAGACAGATACTGGATCCCCTTAGAATGACACCAGAAACTTAGCCAATTGTTGAAATCAATCATTTTCTGCTTCTACTTTGGTATCATTCTGGGTGATGGTAGGATGCTGCTCACATGGACTATGACTAAGTCATACTGGTACTTGTGGTCCAATGGCCTAAGTGGATGCATAATGTCATAGATCCTGGACCCTAATAAGCAACTGCCCATGACTTTCTCCTTACTCAACCTGGTGAGAGGGACATCAGTGTGTCTCACAATGGAGTTTCTAATGACCACAGTGTTGGATTATGTGGTGGTTTAAATTTTGGGCTTAAAAGTACAGGCTTTATCAGATGTGGCTGCATGTATTGATGTGGGTGTTGTTTTGAAAGAGTGCATTCAGGGCTGCTGAGGGTGTTTATTTGTACTTCATCAAGGAGGCTTTGGGGTTCATAGGTTCATAGGTAGGTACTAGGCTATTGGCCCTAGGGCCTATATAAGCCTAGCCAAAAAGGTACTCTGGCTTTCGCCCCCAAGAAAATTATTTTCCTGTGCCCCTTTCAAACAGAGCCACAGCGGTGATCCCTGGGGTGAATTTCCTAGTTCCCATCCAATCATCATGATTTTTCTTGAAGAGTACTAATGAGAAGCTTTGTTTGATATAGATAGGTAGTTTGTTCCAGAGTATGGGAAGTCTCTGGGACAGGAATATCCCTCCAGCATGTTCTGTTTATTGTGGTAACAAGGTTTAGGTTCCTAGACCATGTAGCTCAGAGGGATTGGGATTTCTTTAAGTGGAGCATGTCCAACAGCTCTGGGTGTGTCATCGCTTTGTGTTAGGCAGAGATCGCCTCTGAGTAGGAGATATGCGACGGAGTAAAGCTGGAGTTTTTTGAGACAGTCTGTGTAGGGCATCTGTTTGAGGCTGGTAATCCTCTTTGTGAGGTATTTCTGCAGTCTTTCCAGTTGTTGTAGATGTCTTGTGAGGTACATACCAAAAGGGGCATTGTACTCTATAATGAGTCTAATGAGTGATGAGTAGAGGGAACAATGACCTCTTTTTTGTTGGATGAGAAACCTTTTGTTATGAGGTGTGCCATGTAGAAGGATTTCTTGACTACTGTGGTGATGTGATTATCAAAGAAGAGGTTACTGTCCACCTGTGTCCCAAGGTCTCTTATCACACTTTCAGTGTTAAGTTGACTACCACCTATGTGGTAGATCATGGGTACAGAGTTTTTACCAAAGGGAATAACAATGCACGTTTTGGCATTGAGCTTGAGGCCATTGCTTTGACACCAGGCATCTGTTTCAGTGAGGCCCTTTTGTAGGATGTCCACATCGTTAGGAGTTTCAATTATGGCTCCTAGTTTGCAGTCTTCTGCGAACTTCATTAGCCAAAGACCTTCTGTGTTAACCTGTACTTCAGAGAAGTGGATACCAAACAGGAGAGGACCCAGGACTGAACCCTGTGGTAGTCCACTTGTCACTGGTCTGAAGAATGAGATTTGATTACTAATCCTAGTTTGCAACATCAGCAAACTTGGTTAACAATAGCCCACAGATATCAGCCTTAATGCCAGATAGGTATATACTAAAAAGGAGGGGCCACAAGGTAAATCCTTGTGGGACAGCACTACTGATACATGTCTCCCTAGAGAACAATCTCTATCCTTAATGGGGTGGCTCAGTCAAATGGCCACTTATGTGTTGATTGAACTATGCGGGAGGTACAACGCCTTGAGAGAGTTTGTCTATAATAACAGCATGGTGAATTATTTCAAACTAGTTGACAGCTTCTATATGGACAGCATCACCTTAGTAATCCAATCAAAAATAACAAAACAGGTAACCGGAACCACAAAACGTTTCAAAGTATAAAACTTTAATATGGAAAATAAACACTGCCGAGCAATAAAAGCAATTGCAACAATGAAGCAATGATAATCCTTTCAAAGAATTCACTGTGGCTAATTAAGGATGATCTGCTTTTTACAAAGTCAGACTGCTATGTATTAAGGGCTATAAGGTCACCCGTAGTTATTCTTTGTTTAGACATAGTGTGCTCCATAATCTTGCAAATAATGTGAATCAGGCTAATGGACTCATAGTTTCTAGTGTCAGTAGGAGGAGCACATTTATGCAAAGGCATCACAACAGTTATTCTTCACACCTCAGGGATGTGCCTAGCAGAGAGAGACTCAGGTTGAAGAGCTGATGGAAGGGTTTTGCTAGATGGGACTTAGGACTTCTCATCAGACATCTGTGGACACTGTCTTGATCCTTTGATATGTATTTGCAATTCTGGAAAATGCCAAAAGAACCTGGTCCATATTAATAACAATAAATTAGTTGTAAAAAGGAATGGGGCAGATGAAACCTTGGATTGGGTTAAACTAGAAGAAAATTTGTGTGCAAGAATACTAGCAATGTGCTCAGTGTCATAGGTTTAGGAAGGTTACATTTAAGTACCTCAGGATATCTGGATCTATATGTCTGCTTTGAATTGTGTGTGATGAGTTCAGCATTGCTACTACTGACAACCTCATTCTCATTAGGAGTGCTTTTATTTGAGAATCTTGCCTCCAGTGGCATTGTATAAATATAGCTCTCACATACCATACCAGTTTGTTTGAGAATTAACTGGTTGTCAGTAAACAAGAGTCAATTTCTACATTGTCTCAGGATGCTCACATCCATTAAATAGTGGGAAAGTTAATATACATAGCAACAAACCCTTTTTTATTGATTACTTTATATTCTCACTCCAATATGTAATGTCTGGAGTATCTGATTTACAACTCTGAGGGTAGTGCTTGTCACTGCAAACTAGTTGTCCTGTCTGCAACTAGGTATTGATGAAATTTCAATTGTGTTTTTACAGGACAAATGTAAATTCAAGGTGTCTGTGGCCATACAGAGCTTTTCCAAACACTTGAGGGGAAACTAATACATAGAGCCTGGTGATTTATGGATGAAGTATTTAGGTAGATATTCTGAAGTAAGAAGCAAATCAAGCAGTACTTATACAAAATAATTAGCTTGTCAAGTATGATGAAAAGAGGGGACTCACCTGAATGGCTACTCCCTGACTACTACAAGTGCTGATCTCACTACAGCTTTACTCTGCTGGGATTTAATGCTCCTTTGCTTCTTCTGTCACCAGAAGCAAAACAGTAGCACCAGTGCCAGGGTGAGAAGCATATCACAGCCTGTTTGGTGATTTACAGTATTATCCCAGATGATGTTAGGGTCTACAGGCTTGTTGTAGTTTTTTTCTGGTTCATGCCTTGAATGGCAACCAGACCAATCGGGTCAAACGCAGACATTCACTTCCCAAACAGAAAATGTCAGGAATCTACAGACTTTGCTTCTTCTCCCACCAGGAGCAAAAGATAAGCACCATGTCCAAGCTGGCAGCTTTAAAGCAGTTATTAGACTTTTTTGGTGATCAACAGTCCCCAGAAAATAATGTTCCTGTGCCCCTTTTCTCACCAGTAGCAAAGCAGAAACATTAATTCCAAGATGAATACTGAGAGGCAGAATGTGGGCTCTCCAGTAATTGGTGATCTTGGAGTAGATGTTGAAGATTTCAAAATTAAGATGGCAAAATAGGTTAATATCCTAAGAGCTGCAGTGCACACTAAGCAGTTAGATATGAAAGAGGGGTAACTCACGCTTTAGCTATCTAAGTGGAGAGACACTAATTTTAAAAGCGTAAGATAGATTGGAAGGGGTGGTCACTTTGTATTCTGGTTCTATGGAATACAATGGGATGGCAAATAAATTTAAACAGTGAAAGGGGAATGATTTCACAAAATGATAATGTTGTGCTTACTCACAATAGGCGATGAAAGAGGAGATGGAAGGAGAGATGTAGCCAAATTAACATAAGGATCAGGCAACCAGAAACACAGATGAGTTTAAAAATACAAGAACACCAGAGTGAAAGATTGGGGAAGTTTTAATTTCTTTGTGACTCACAAGAAACACAGCTGTGGTCTCTTTCCTAGTTTAAATATGCAATTAAAAGCAGAATACAAGAAAAACACTGTGTAAAGAAAATAAATCACAGTATAAAAAAATAGAAGAAGGCAATAAAGCAATACAAAATACAATAAAGTGAAAACAAAGTAACCTTTCCCTCACAGCAAGTTTTGACAGAGTCTAGGTGAGCTTTACCAGTAAACCCTAGTAGTGGAAACCAGAGATGGGATGGAGGTGTACAACTATAAGGGGGGCAGGGTTAATGGGGGCAGTATGTCAGTGAATTGCCAACCATTTACCTAATTGCCGATTCATCAAACTAAAACAGATGATACACCTTTTGTTGACAGTGGAGTTTTCTTTTTTCTTCACTGTTGATTGACCTCAGAGTAGGTATATATATATATATATATATATATATATATATATATATATATATATATATATATATATATATAAAACCGTGGGAATTTTGGGGTTATTGCCCCACATGGGGTGTGCTGACGGCTTTCCCCCTTGCAAAACTGACTTGGCTTTGAGGGTCATCAAAAGTTGGTTTAGTCTTTTTTTTTCTTTTTGAAGAATTAGCACTCAGTCAAAGAGCTGTTGATCTGTTGATATGAATCCTAATGGGGACAGCATCACTTCCTGAAATGCATGACAAAAAGGCATTACACTATCCTAATCCACACCCACCCTTTGCACTGGTTCCAGCATATACTGCAGAATGATATGGTACAAGACAAGCTTGTGATACTATATGGAAAAAGAAGAAATGTTTGTCCTTTTATCCCAACAGGAAATCTCATCACAGATCATATCACTTTGTTTTCTTAACTATAGTGTTTATACTAGCTGTATAGTTATCGGGGACAGCAAAATAAAAAGTATTCCGTAAGAACACACCTACTTCTTGAACTCTTTTACACATAACTGTGCAGACAGAGGAGCCTACAGTGCACTTTACAGAGCAGCTTTTGCAGTGGGTTATTGGTTTTATATGCAATTAATTCTCTATCAAGAATATATTTCAGCTGGAGAATGTGAAATGAAATAAGAATGTAGCGCAGTGCAGTTTAGTAAAAGTGTTTTATTACAATGCAATATTACCATGCCAAGATACACATTGGCATTTATTTATTGCAGTCTAGAGTACAAGTAATATATTAAGGGATCATGTAGTAAGGTACTGCATCCATTAGATAGATGGAGAATAAAATAAAGCCACATATTTAAGCATTTCAAAGTTTACAGGTATAGAACAAAATACATCACACAGCATCCAATGTCCTTAGTACCACTGAGTAATATTCAGGTTAGCTGTTTAGGCCAATGTCCTTAGTACCAGTGAGTAATATTCAGGTTAGCTGTTTAGGTTAGGTTCAGCTGGTGACTCAAATATCAACAGCATTTTTTGTCTTTCCCCTTGAACAAGTGGTTACAACATTAAGTGGCTTCTTCAAAAAGCAAACCAGTGTTTTGTTTTTGTTATAAACAACTGCATTTTCTGCATAATTAATATATGTCATACCATTAAGCAGCAGTAAACTGTTGTACTGAAATAACTGTAGCACACTAAACATACATATTGTGTTTCTCTGCATTATACATAGTATTATTGGATGTAGAATCAGTAGTTTCAAATCCTCAGTGTGATTTAAGTTAACAGTTTCACTGTAACTCCAGTTTTTGTTCTACGCCAATGTTTTCACGTGTCTATACCCAGCGACGCTCCCCTGTGTTGCTGTTGAAAAGGTAGGTTCTACCTGAAACTGTAATGCAGATTCAGTTAGATACTCTCCTATAATCTGATAAAATCACTTTTATATGGCTAAACATATTTTCTCAATAAAACTCTAGTATATAGAAGTTGCAGAACAAAAACTAATTTCAAACTATACTTTACAAAGAGGACATCTCTTAAATCTACGTTGGCTGGAATTTCAAGAAACCTTCACCTTGTAGAGATAATCTGGAAATAAAGAACTTCTTAGTGGCACTATTGTTAGGGTAACTTGAGTATTTTACAGGTAAGATGTAACAGGTGATGGTCCTCCTAATGAAGTGAAAACTGTTTTCTTTTCCTTTTTTTTTTTTTTTGTTTAGAGATTGCAAATAACTTATTCAATTAATCATAAACTTTACTGAAACCCCAAATAACTAAGGCAAACCATTAGGATAATTTCTACAAAATGTACTCATAAAAATATCTAAAATATATGCTCAAACAACAAAAAAAGACTTAACTTTGGTTCAAAAATGATAGCACCGACCAGCACAAACCTTGGTCTTCTCCTGGTTATCTTTACTGAGCTTGTTAGGACAAGCCTGCTTGTGTATTTAGGGAATCATTTCCTTGATGTTCTTCATGTTTCACTGTTGCAGTCATTACATTTAGGTAATCTGCTTGCAGGTAGCCCTCAGCCAGCCTGATTAACAAAGTCTTGGGTCCTGCGTCGGATGCTGTCCCTTCTTCCATGACGTCAGGTCGTCAGGGGTATAAAACATGCAGCCAACACCATTACATCAGTCTTTCTTGCCATGCGGTGCCCGCAGCAGAAACAGTTCGCAAGTGCCGGTCGGCTGACTCCTGAAATTTTCATTTTTGAGTTTCAGAACCGAAGTCTTCAACTTAAAGCTAAGTACCCCGTTGGGGAAACTTTTTCTTGCTCATTACAGAGATGATTAAAAGTTAATAATTGCATTACCTGTGGAAAGCAAATATCTCATAAAGATTTTCATTCGTACTGTATTCCTTGCCTAGGCCCTGACCATGACGTACCTTGCTGTTGGTTTTGTGCTTTATTTAATCAGTGCACTATCCGTCATCGGTATATTTTTGCCTCTAAATATTTCAGTTCTCGGTTTAATTACCCAGCAACTGACGCAGGACCCAAGACTTTGTTAATCAGGCTGACTGAGGGCAACCTGCAAGCAGATTACTCAAATGTAATGACTGCAACAGTGAATACACTTGAACATCTACATTTACGGTAAGTGTACACAACTGTACTTTCCAATCAACAGTAGGGACTTTGCAGTGGTTGTAAAAAGTGCAAGATTTATGACTATAACTACTCTAATTACTACTATAATATTCTTAGAGATATACCAACTACCGTTATTTATCCCAGAAGCCAAAAGCACTATCTGACAATGCAGGCACCACCATGTGGTTAATAATATACATTCGTTCTAGGTAAAAGTGTAGAACCATGGTATAAGACAAGATCACAGATGGGATTCTGTTGGAGCAGGTTTGGAGATTTTTGAACTCCTAAATCTGGATAACTTGACAAGTAGAAGACACCATGGTTTCAGACAACAGAGGTCTTGCCACTCTAACTTAATTCAGTAGTTCAGTTTCATAAACAGACAACAGCTGTAGTAGGGAAAGCCTTGTGGTTATAGGTTCATAGGTGTGCACTAAGCTAATGGCCCTGGAGCCTTTACAAGCTTAGCCCATAGGATTACCCTGGCATCGTGCCACCTGACCTTAGTTCCCAGTGCCTTTGTCGAGTAGAGCCACTGGAGTGATCCCCGGGTTGAATTTTCTATTTCCCATCCACTCATCAAGATTTCTCTTGAATAGGGCCAGTGAGGTGCTCTGTTTGACATGTATGGGAAGTCTATTCCATAGCATGGGCAGTCTCTGAGTTATGAACCTGTCCCTGCAGCATGTTCTGTTGATTGTGGTAATGAGGTTGAGGTCTTTGGAGCATGTGGTGTGGAGGGAGCATGTGGTGTGGAGGGACTGGGATTACTTAAGACATAGCATTTCTAACAGAGCTGGGTCAGACATGGCTTTGTAAGTCAAGCAGAGATCGCCTCTAAGTAGAAAATATGAGACAGAGAATAGTTGGAGTTTTCTGAGTCTGTCCATATAAGACAAGTGTTTAAGGCCTAGGATCCTCTTTGTGAGGTACTTTTGCAGCCTTTCCAGTTGTTGCAGGTGCCAAATGGGGCATTGTACTCAATGACTGATCTAATGAGGGAAGAGTAGAGGGAGACAATGACCTCTTCCTTCCTGAAAGCAAAACTCTTAGTAATAAGATGTGCCACAAAGAAGAACTTTCTGACCACAGTGGCAATGTGGTGGTCAAAAGAGAGATTGCTGTCAGCCTGTGTTCCCAGATCTCTTATAATGCCTTCTGTGTTCAGTGGACTACAATCGATGTGGTAATTCATGGGAACCAGGTTTTTCCCAAAGGGGATGATGATGATGACACATTTTTTGGCATTGAGCTTAAGGCCATGGTTCTGACACCAGTCTTTGGTCTCAGTGAGGCCTTTCTATAGGATGTCAACATCACTTGGGGAGTTAATAATAGCTCCCAACTGGCAATTGTCTGCGAACTTTGTCAGTTAGAGTCCCTTTGTGTTGGCCTGAACTCCAGAGAAGTAGATACCAAACAGGAGAGGACCCAGGACCAAACCCTGTGGAATTCCACTATTGACTGGTCAGCAGTCTGACGTGGAGTCAGCTACTTTCACACTGTGGGTTCTATCTGTGAGGCAGTTTGCAACCCACCTAGTGATATAGGGGTTAATGCCTAGCATATTGAGTTTTTCTATGATTCCTGTGTGGAAAATGATATCAAAGGCCTTGGCCAGATCAAGATAGGCTGTATGAACCATCCTGCTTTCATCCACAGTTCTGGTGACTGACTCAAAGAAGTCAACCAAGTTGAGCAGGCATGATCTACCCTTCACAAAACCAAACTGTATGGGGTCCAAAGTTTGGAGATTTCCTATATCCTTGTTTATTAGGTCCATGATGATGCATTCCATAGCTTTGCATATCAGACTCATCAGGCTAATGGGGCGATAGTTCCTCCGGTCTGTAGTCGCTCCTCCTTTATGGGGAGGGAAGATTATAATAGTGCGCCATTCAGTAGGGACAAACCCTGAGGTGAGGCTGTGATTGAACAGGGCACACATGTGAGGCTCCAGTTCACTCTGTAGTTCATGTAGAACACAGCCAGGGATATTGTCAGGTCTCATAAAAGCTGTATTCTTGGCCTTGAACAGTGCTGCAGCAGTAATACTGGGTGACTGGCAATCTACTGGTATTGTGATTGGTCCTTTTGGGGGGTAAAGTTGGCACTGAATCTGGGGCCAGTATATTGGCAATATCTGCTGGCTCAGTATAGGAGGTACCGTAGCATTGTGCAGTAGCTCAGAGCAAATCTGGGTCTTGCCATGGAGATTCTTCACATAACTATAGAAGGCCTTGTGGTTGTCTTTACTGTCTGCTGAAATTCTGTTTTCATAGCTAACTTTAGAGGATTTGATGAGGGAGCTCAACTTTTTGTTGAGGCTGATAAGGGAGTTTTTCCAGTCTTGGGACTTCACCTTATTCCACATCAGTTTCCTCCTTTTGTTTTAGAGTTTGTTTATGGCAGGGGACCACCAGATTGGCTTCCTTTTTTTGGAGGAGAGCATCTTGGTTCTATTGGGTATGGTGAGATCCATGCATTTGCGTACATGTTCGTACAGTGCATTGGTTTATGATTCAGTGGTCATGCAACTATTCTTCATTTGCATGGGTGCCGTGAAGTTAGCCACCTCTGTTTTTAGGAGCCCATAGTTAGCTTTGGAGAAGTTTTTCATGGTGGTTATCTATGTGGGGGGATGGAGGTGGGAGAGATGTGGATTTCCAAGGTGATTAGTTTGTGGTCGGATCTAAGCAGGGAGGAGTTGACTAATGGTGTAGAACAATGGTCGCCCATGTTAATAATGACCAGGTCAAGGATGTTGCTATCTCTAGTGGGGGTAAGAACGAGCTGGTCCAGGGCATTGGAATTAATGAATTCCTGGAAATGTTGGGCAAGTGTATTGGTACATGAGGAGTTTTCCCTGTTAATGGAGGGGTAGTTGAAGTCACCCAGTATGATAGTGTTAGGTTGGAACCTAATATTCAGCAGGGTGCTTAGGAAAGTGGCGTGTGAGTCTTGAGACATGGTTGGGGAACTATAGCAGGCTATGACCTGACTCACTGTCTTACCCAATGTTAGCTGCACCTGAAGTATCTCAGATGCATTATGTTGGGCTACCAGTCTGGAGTGGTGTATCTTGGCCTCAACAAGGGTGACGATGATTTACATCACAGAGATTTGAATAGGAATAGTGAAGGACATGACAGTAGGGTCTAGAATGGTGCAGTGGACTGGACCCTATGTGTCTAGTCAGAAGCTGTGTGTAGTTTTCAGAGGGGGATGTTGCCACAAAACCCAGTAAGCAGTGGAATATTGCATGGAACATGTTGTTCACTAATATAAAGATTTGTGTGGTTGGCAGACTTCAAAGCCACGCACATTGACTGACATTGCAGGTAAAGATTTGTCAGTTTATATTCAATGTTAAAAAAAATCCACGACTATGTGCTTTAATGGGGGACACTTTGAAAACCAGTAGTCTTGGTGGGGTAACCTTAAGCAGGAAGGAATCAGAAAATGATTTGGTTACAATAACTGTGAAAGTTCCCACAGTGGTGGTAGCATTCTTAACACAGAGCAAGAGAATCTCTAGTCCAATTTTCCATTTGGCTGCCTTCTGTGGATAGTCTGCATGTCCTCCCTTTGTTTACATGTTTTTTTTTCCCCAGGTGCTCCAGTTTCCTCACACATTCCAAAGACTTGTGGTACAGGTGGATTAGACACTCTAAACTGGCTTTAGGTATGAGTCTGCATGGGTGTGTGTACAGAAGAAAAACTACAGCAGGGACTGCCACTTGGCATTGTGAATATTGACCCTAGATAGTTGTCACTCTTGATGTGACACCCCAACTCTAAGTGCAAGAAATGGGAAAACAGGAGTTCTGCAAAAATGGATGAATAGAAAGACTATGAGACTGGATCATGTTATGGAATGTGAAAAATCAGTGGTGAAGAACATTAAGAGGCTGAGATAAATCATCTGAAGAGGGAGATGCAGTAATGTTGAAACATCCTTCCTTTGTAGAATGTTAAATAAATAAATAATAAAAATAGATTGTGCAGGCACAGCAAAGATGAAATCTAACAAACTGTCCACAGTCTGGGAGATTGTGTCGACAAAGGAAGGGTTTAGCCTGGTATAGAACATGCAACACAGAGTTACCTGAATATTGAAGTGTGCAGGTGCTTTGCTATGAGCACAGGTGTAAATAGATGGGCAAGGATACAGCACAACACAGGAGTGAAAGGAGAGAGAAGATTTAGACAAGCAACATTGTGTGGAAGTACAAGAAAGACACAGGAATGAATAGAAAAGACAGGATGCTACTTGTTTTGTGATATTTACTCTTAAACTTGAAAAAATAATGCAGAGAGTGACAGAGAGAGAGAGAGAGAGAGAGAGAGAGAGAAGGGTCTGGGTGTCCATGAATGTAGTGTCTGAGAGAGTGGTAAGTCGTGATCATCAGATGAGATGAGACTTGCTTAGCAAAAAATAACAATAGGATGTGACAGTGGGATAAGGGCAGCTGAATAGGGATAGCTGGAACATGGGCAAAAGCAGTTCCTTTCACTGGGTATTTCATATGAACTTACGATCACTTGTCAGGCCCATTTTAGATTTGCTTTGGACAGCAGAATCATGACAACATTTGCTAGTGATCTGACTTTTACTTGATGAAAAGGACTGGATCAAACCATGCAGTTAACACTGACACAGGAAAAAACACAGAATATGGACAGTATGACAGTGAAGCATCCTGGAGAACTATATGTTTGTATTTTGCTGAGAAAATAGAAAACTGATAAATAGTGTTCCCTTAAGAATTCTGAATATGCTTGCATGCACTGTGTAAATTCATCTTTATTCATTGATTTTGTATTTTATCTTGCCTTTTGTTATTTTTATTTTATTTTTATTTTATTTTTATTTTATTTATTTATTTTACATTTGTTAACCGGGAGAGTCTGACTGGATACATGTCCATTTTCAGCGGAGGCCCAGGGAGAAAAGCTCCACATGTGCAAAAAAAAAGTGATAATGAATATTCATGGATGGTTACATTGAAAATTTAAAAATGTAAAAATAAGTGATTTTATATATATATACATGCTTACATTGAATTTTAGCATCTCTGTAGGCTTATAGTATGAAATATGTACAGAAATCATTACACAGCATTAGAGTGTACAGAATGACATGTTACACAGATTGATGTCACGGATGACAACCAGGAGAAAAAGATGGTTAGTTAAGAAGGGAAGTTGTTGGAAATTAGATATAGAAGGGTTAAAAATATGGCCTTAGAATGGCTAGGATAGCAAGTTATCATCCTTATAATATTGTTCTAAAGGTTAAAATAAAATAATCCCAACAGAGGTGAGGAACCCAAGGTATAAACAGCCAACTCAGCAACAGAAATAAATCCAAATAGGTGTGAAATCCAAGCTTCTTTAATGACAAGAAAATGTGATAATTGTTTTAAATAGTTTTTAGTGTGCTAATTATGGTTGTTTTTTGAAAGGTTGACAGTGTAATTGTCTTGTATTTAAATATTCAGTGTGACTTGGTATATGTTGTCTGAAGAAGCAGTGTTTCACCGTGAAAGCGCTCACATTTTCTTGTCATTGAAGAAGCTTGGATTTTACAGCGCCTATTTGGATTTATTTCTGTTGCTGTTTGAATTGGCTGTTTATACCTTGGATTCCTCACCTATGTTGGGATTATTTTATTTTTATCAAACTGTGCTCTGGGTTTTGGCTCACTTTGGACTGGTATTTGTCTGTTGTTCTAAAGGTTGTTGAGAAGTGTATATAGTCTGGGTAGGTAAGGTTTAGAAAGTTTATTCATATAGGTTAAGGAAGTTATTATTATTGGGTATTTCACCTATTTGAGTTGTGTTTTTATTGGGTTAGTCTGGGTTTAGACATGGACATAGCCAATGCCTGTTTAGGTGATTCTTTAGGGATATTTTGAATTAGGGTAAGGAGGATGTAGTGGTAAGATCTGCGAGGAATGAGCTCCGTTTTTTACCAGCAGAGCTTGAGAATAATGATTCTCCGGCTGAGTTGTTGGCTTTGGCAGATTGTACTTGCATTTTGCTGGATGAGTAAAGGGATGCTAGGTTGCTGTAGGGGGTGATAATATTTGACAGAATGGGTGTACTGTTAGGTTGGTAGAGGATTTTATGAATAACTATGAGTTGGTTATACTGGAGTTGCTTGGGTAGTTCTAGCCAGTCTAGTGTTTGAAGATTTTGACAGTGATGGGTTCTGTGGGCTGTGCCTGTGGCAAATCTAGCTATATTGTTATAGCAGCTAGTTCATTTGTTAAGGTTTGCTTTGTTTAGGTTTACGAGGATGGGTGAGGCTTAGAGAAGGGTCGATAGGAGATGTGTTCCAGCTATGGCTGTTCTGGCAGGTGGGGTTAGGAATTGTTTAATCCTATACAAAGAGCCTAGTTTTTTGTTAACTGTTTTGATGGTTTTGTCTATATGAGTATCATACCTCAGATTATTATCAATTGTTACACCAAGAAGTTTTGTGCACAGTTCTGGAGAGATTATGGTGCCATTGTTAGATGAGATTGTAATATTTGGTGATGTGAATTTACGGGTAGGGGAGAAAAGTAGTACTCTGGTTTTATTTGGATTCAATAGGAGACAGTGACTATTGAGCCAGTTCTCTACTTTTTTGAAGGTGATTTGGATAGGGATTGTAGTTCTGAGGGAGTGGTGGCAGGACTGAAACCTACCATCCTTGCTGCTGATAGTCTACCAGCCAACTTGGCCTGGGTTGTTGCGGAAAAAGGTCTTTGGATCAGCCTTCCTAACCCATTACCAAATAAAAATAAGTTACTAAACCCTTCTAAATCCTATTAAACCCTTCTAAAGTCAAGGGATAAGGCTTGGAAAATTTGGAAGAAAGACAATACTAGCCTAGCCAAACAAAGTTACCTACAACTTAGAAATCAGGCCAAGAGACAAACTAAACTCAGTGGACAAAATTAATTCCTTAATATCCAAAACAAACATTCAAAAGATTCCAAAAAGTTTTGGCATGCCATTAACTCTCTCCTAAAACCAGACAAAACTACCACTCCTACTCCTAACTCCAGGAATGACAACAAGGACATTGCCTCCCAATTCAATCACCACTTCACAGAATCCATCTTAACACTATCCTCCCAACTATCCAAAAACACCCCTACGTATAACCCAACCAAATGCCCTGACAACATCCCATCTTTTACGCTCTTACCAGTTCCCACCTCAACAATTAAAAAACACCTCCTAAAGTTGAAACCTACCACCCTTGCTGCTGACAATCTACCAGCCAACTTCCTAAAAATAGCTGCTGAATCCTTATTCTACCCTATTTCTATTCTTATCAATCACTCCATACAAGAAACATATGTCCCACAACTGTGGAAGATATCATACATTATTCCACTACATAAAGGTGGAAACTCTTAAGATCCATTGCCATTCTATCCCCCTTATCTAAAATACTAGAGAAATGTATACATTCTCAAGTACACAGTTCCTAACCTCACACCATCTCCTCTCCCCCACACAGCATGGCTTTCGACAACACCATAGCACAACCACCACTCTGCTCTCTTTCACCAATCTGATCAACCAACATAGAAATAATGATAACTTTGTATCTGCAATATTTCTAGACCTCTCAAAAGCATTTGACATGGTTTCACATTCCTTATTACTAGACACCCTGACATCCCTATCCTTTGCCCCTTCCACTATAGCCTGGTTTAAAAGCTATCTGTGAAATAGGCAACAATCTTTCCAATGGCAAAGTGTACTATCCCCCTTACTCCCAACTACCATAGGTGTACCCAAGGCCAGATTAAGACCAAATGTCCCATGAGCTTCACCAGTTTCTCACAAATTGTGGATGACAAATAGGAAACGTGACCTTTCCAGCTGTTTGCATACTTTCTAATATGGCTAGCCAGCAGAGTATCATACTCCGCCAACAGCTCAATGATGTCAAGGTAGTTACCATTATAAGCGGGACCTTTGATCTCATCCACGCCACTTATAGCAAGACCACGCTCAACTAGGAATATCAGAACATCGATGAGCCACGTCAGAATGGGGTGGTCACAGTGGTGCAGTGGTTAGCGTTGCCACCTCACAGCAAGAAGCTCTTCAGTTTGATCCTCAGCTAGGGTGCCTTCTGTGCGGAGTCTGCATGTCCTTCCTGTGGTCACGTGGGTTTTCTCCGGGTGCTCTGGTTTCCTCCCACATCCCAAAGACATGCTGTAGGTGGATTGGACACTCTAAATTGGCCCTAGATGTGAGTGTGTGCATGTGTGTGCCTTCTGTGGAAGGTTGGGCGCCGGGCTGTTAACTCAACACTGTAAAAACTCCACTGCCAATAATGAGCGGACAGGTGATCCGCTGTGGTGACACCTAACCTGAAAAGCCGAAAGAAGAAGAAAAAGAAAGAAGATGAGCCACTTCAGAATCTGGTGCCAGTAACAACCCTCTTCCTCAACCTATTTGGTGGCTAGGTAGTCAACACGGTCAGCCTTCCTCTGTCAGCTTGCAAAGGACAATATAGCTTCGCGATGACCATCGCTGCTTTCATGCATTTTTATTCTGGATTCACCTGCCCTCCAGTTGTCAAAACCGCCAGAAATGAACTTGGTCGCTTGAACAGCACTGCCGCTGAACAACTTGCATGCAAAGCAGAACACCTTCCCTGTCGAAGTCGAGTAGCACAACCATTGTCTACAGAATTTTTCACCATTGAGCGGATGCATACGCACGAAGAAGGTCTTTGTGCATTGACGTTGGAACGACTCGTCTGGGTATCGTCTGGCACTCTCTTCAAACTTTGATTCAGTGTGTTGGCAGTCTTTTGGACCTTTCTTGGCCCAATATTCTTGAGTGTCAGCATCATTTTCACCCCACTGTCCCAAATCATTGGTGAAAGCCTCCAGCTTCGGCGCTAGTGCTTCAGCGATAGCGTCTCCTTTCACCACTTCTCTCTCTGCTGAACTTTCTCGCTCTTTATTCTTCCTTGCCTCCACAGGTTCATCTTGCTTGGCCTAGTCTTCAGGAGCACTCAAACTCACAATCACATCCGAAACAGACGATTGAGATGAAGATGCTCGTATTCCGAAGTATGAACTCAATTTTGGAATTTTTGCCAAAAGCTTTTTTTGTTCTGCTGCTTCTTTTCTTTTCTTTTTCGCTTTACCCCATCCACTGAGTTGAGCAAGCGTGCATGAAACAGTGCAAAAGATATCACAAAGTAAACTGTTTAACGTAAAATTTATAGCATTAACTTGAAATCTTTGGTTAACAGTAAACACAATGGCATTATAGTTACGCCACAGCGCAAAGAATAATAGTAACTGTATAATCCCAAATCCTTCATTCCTTGTTTTTCCACCTGAGAAATGGCTAAGAAATGGCTTACAGTTTCAGAGCAGTCCTTGGTCAATTGTGATTGTTTCTTAAACACAAACTTGTCTTTGCTTTGGCTCATTAGCAGCAGTACAAATAACTGCCTGCTCACACCCTTGTTCTCCCCTCCCCCTTCCCTGTTTATTACCTTAAGACAATCCCAAAGTTAATAAATATTACCTGTGGCAGGCACCATTTTTAAAACTACAACCACCCTTGTCACTATCATATGTTCATTTATCAGTTAACTCTGTTAACTGATTGTTTCCAGCCCCCTCATAAGAAGAACTAACAGGGTGTCTACCCGCTTCGGTCCTCACCCTGCCCCCTATTCCCTCCCACCCCCCCCCAGTGGTCCCACCTTTATTACACTCACAAACCCCTCCCATCTTTCCAATAGCCAACCACAGCGCTAACCCAACACTACCTCCTCCATCTTCCCACTACTATCACACCTCCTCAACTAACATGTACAAGCATACCTTACCTATGCTCACTGCATGCACTCTCCTTGCATATCTTACATCCTACCAAAGCTCCATCATTCCCTCACTCAACCACTACCACTGTACTACTACTCACACCACCACTCATGTCTCACCCTCATTCAGCTCCCCTCCCACCAACTCAAGAACCATCCCTATGCACCTCCCACATATTCTACCAACTATATTACTCAAATATAAAGCATCCCTACAACTCATCATAGTAACCCTCCCACCATACCTATTACCCACAGAGCACAATCATAAAGTTTCCCTTATAAACAAACACATTCAAAAACTGAGAAAACTAATAACCTCATGCATATCAAAATTATCCCTAAGTGGAGACATCCACCCCAACCCTGGCCCTACCATCTCCAACCCCAATCCTCATAATCAGACTAGAAACCACAACTTCTCCCATATTACAGCCAATAGAAAGCCAAGTGACTTCCTTCTACTAAGCCTAAATATTAGAAGTATATCCAACAAAGTCCATAAACTCCATGCCACCATAGACTTGTACTCCCCAGATATAGTCATCCTGACAGAAACCTGGCTAAAACCTCACATTGCCAGTGAGCAAATACTCCCTACAGGTTACGGCATACTAAGAGTAGACCGGCTAAACAAGAAAGGAGGCAGTGTAGCTATAATATTTAAACAGCATCTAAACATGCAGATCTTAAAATCATCAGCTCCACAAACAGGCAACGAAGAAATAATATATAACAACCTCAAAATAAACCAAAACAAAACCATCAACATAATTGGATGCTACTTCCCACCTGGCCAAAACATCCCTCCACTAGAAAACCTCCTCAGCTGGTCTACCCACCATCTCCCCCAAGAAACTATCATTTTAGGTGATTTCAATATTGACTGGCAATCCTGTTATGGCAACCATCCAACCCATCATGTAAACCTTCATGGCTTCACCCAACTAGTCCAGTCGCCAACCAGGATAAATAAAAACTCCATAAAGCACACTACCCTGGATTGGATACTAGTCAGTAAGAGCCCCCAGTCATATAAAACAGGCTGCTTATCAGATAGCCTCATTGATCACTCCCCAACATTCCTACTCAAAAAATACCTGTACCAAGCTAAACCTGTCATCTATCGTCAAATACATAAAAAAATAAACTTTAACCCACTCACATTCATCTCATCCCTCAAAGAATGTAACTGGCATCCCCTAAAGTACCTCAGTCTTGATGACGCAGTCAAATTTTTTAATACTACCTTCCTGAACATCCTTAATTACCATGCCCCCATAAGACTTTCCAAAACCAAAGCACAACCCTCCCCATGGCTACAGAAAACCACTAAGTCAGAAATGAAAAACAGGGATAAAGCCTGGGAGCACTGGCGCAAAACTAAAACCCCCTCAACTAGACAGACATTCCTAGAACTACTCAACAGTCAAAAAGCTAATAAAACAGGACAAATTCCAATACTACCAGTCTGCCCTAGACTCCTCCCAACACAGCCCCAAACAATGCTGGTCCTCCATAAATTCCATCCTCCACCCAGGTAAAGTCAGTACCCCTCCTCCTAACATCCCTCACTCCTCAGAAAATATTGCTACCTCATTCAACACACACTTCACCCAAACCATACTATCACTAGCTAAACAACGCAACCCCCCTCCCCTCCAACCCACACCTTCAACTAGTAATCTCCCCACTGCCTTCTCTTTTTCTCCTGTACCTACCTCCAACATAAAAAAAAACTCTTAACTAAACTTAAACCCACCAAATTAGCAGCAGACAACCTCCCAAGTGAATATCTACAAATCGCAGCGGATGCTCTGGCCTATCCAGTATCCATCTTGATTAACCGATCTCTGTCAGAAAGTTATGTTCCCACACTGTGGAAAGTATCACATATAATTCCCCTCCACAAAGGCGGACCCTCCACAGAACTAACCAATTACCGCCCCATAGCTATTCTCTCTCCATTCTCCAAAATACTAGAGAGATGCATACACTCTCAGGTCTCAAGACTACCTCCTTACTAACAACCTCCTTTCCAGTACTCAGCATGGTTTCCGACCAAACCATAGCACCACCACTGCCTTACTCTCCTTTACTAACACTATCCTTCAGCATAAAAACAATGGCTATCTCTCCTCTGCTACTTTCCTAGACCTATCTAAAGCATTTGACATGGTCCCACACAAACAACTTATCTCTGTCCTCAGTAACCTATCCTTGTCTCAATCAGTCACCAGCTGGTTTCAGAGTTACCTGTCTGACCGCCAACAATCCATTGTATGGCAGAATGACATATCACCCCAACTACCTGTCTCCATAGGGGTTCCCCAAGGATCCATCCTTGGACCCCTACTCTTCTCTGTTTACACCAGTAATCTAGCCTCTGCCACCAAACATGGCACACTCATACAATACACAGATGACTCAACCATCATCTGCTCAGCCCAGTCCTTACCCAAACTGCAAAAAGTCACACAGGAAGCCTTTTCCTCTGTTGAAACTTGGTTATCCGATACCCAAGTAATACTCAACCCAAACAAAACTAAACTACTCATCTTCCAACCCACCAAATATACTCAAAACAACTCTCACTTTAACATCACAGCAAAAGACAACACCACTATATACCTAACTGAACACACCAAATTGATAGGAGTAGAAATAGACAATAAACTAAAATTTGACATTCACATATCCATGACCATAAAAAGTCCACAAAAAACTAGGAGCGTTATACAGAAATAAGCAACTTCTCACCAAAGCAGCAAAGATTTCAATAGCAAATTCCCACCTTATCTCCACCCTACTTTGTGCCTCTCCAATATATACCAACCTAAGGCAATGCGATCTAAACAAGCTAGAGACCTGCTACAACAAAATCGCCAAATTCGCCACAGGGGCATCCTACCGTAGTCACCACTGTCTCTCACTTGCTGAACTGGGCTGGCTTGAACTCCCTCACCTCCTTCAGTGGTATCAACTCTCACTCACCCACAAACTAGTAAACCATCCTCTAAGTGTCCCATCCCTCCAGAATCTACTCCAACCCTATCACACCACCAGACCACTAAGATCCAGCAACAAAAATCACTTGCAGATCACTAAAGCCAATAACTCTGCTGGTGAAGCACTATTCTCTTGCACCATAGCCAAATTATGGAACTCCCTCCCACCCACAATTACCACTGTACCATCATGCACCCACTTCAAAACTTTACTAAAAGCGCACCTAAAAACATGCTGGCTATGCCCTTGCAACTCCCACTCTAATATCATCCACCCCATCCAACCACTACCTTTCTTTCCACTCCACTAACTACCTTGATTATAGCAAGCTCAGATGCTCATAAGCCTAGTACTTATACAGCAGGAACTTCTTATTTTAACATTTGTTAATATCTGTTATGTACTTCACAGATAAAGATTCTAGTTGTCTACTGATGTACTATGTTCTTCATCTGTAAATATGTTGTAAGTAATTGCTATGTTAAATTGTTAATCGCTATGTAATCCAATGTAACTACTGTCTGTTTATTTTAACTGTGGAGCTTTTCTCCCCGGGCCTCCACTGAAAATGGACCTACGTCCAGTCAGACACTCCCGGTCAGCAAATATAAATAAATAATAAGTAACACTGTGTATAGGTGTCCGAAAGTCAGACTCCAAATTTCATTCTAAGAATTATTTTGAGGTTAATATAGCAAAGGAAACTATTCATCTTCAGGAAAATTCTCATCTGTTTTCATCTGGGCCTATTTCAGAAATGGGCCTAATGCTGCAGTATCAATAGCACCCACCTTAATCCGGCCCTGGGTGTACCACAAGGCTCCATATTAGGCCCACTTCTTTTCTTCATATTTACCAATAATCGCCATACCACCACATAGCATGCTTCACTTATACAATATGCTGATGATTCAACTCTTATATGCTCAGCTGCATCACTTCCCACCCTACAACAACTCACCCAGGAATTCTTTAGCTCTGTGGAAAGTTGGATCACGCAGATCCAACTTAACCTAAACCCTAATAACACCAAATTACTACTTTTCACCCCCAACAAAACCATTTCCACCACTCTATCCTTCACTATCTCCTCCAAAAATGGTACTATTATCTCTCCCTCTGACCATACCAAACTCCTAGGCATTGAAATTGACAAAAAGTTACACTTTGACGTCCACATTTCACAAACTATCAGAAAAGTCCATAAAAAAATGAGAACACTATATAGGCACAGGAAATCCCTCTCAAAACAAGCACAGATTACCTTAGCCCAAACTCACCTCTTGTCTACCCTAATGTATGCTGCTCCAATTCTTACCCAGGTTAGAAAACTTGACCTTGCCAGACTCAAATCATGTTATAATAAAATCGCCAAGTATGCAAACAACTCCACCTTTAGAACCCACCATTGCCAGGCTCTAAGGGAACTGCAATGGCTGGAACTGCCCCAGCTACTAACCTATCACCAATTAGTCATTCCCTACAATGTGGTAACACATCCAAAAAAAAAAAAACCCTGCACTAGGCCAACTTCTCACCCACCATAATGCAAATTGTCCTCTCCGATCTTCCGACAAACCCCTCCTCTGTATCTCTAGGGCTAACAATACTGCAGGAAAAACACTGTTCTCCCACTCCATAGCTAGAACCTGGAATAATCGCCCCCCTGCTCTGATTTCTGCCGTACCTCTTCTCACTTTAAAAACTCACTTAGAACACACTTAAAGAATATGTGGCCATGCCCATGTATTACATAAGTCCTCAAATTATTCCACTTATATACCTCACTTCCTAATATACCTCCTGCAATATACATGGTAGTCTCCTAATGCTGATTGAATTTGTATACTTATTCTGTTATTAACCATGTGTAACTATTCTCCTAATGCTGATTGAATTTGTATACTTATTCTGTTATTAACCATGTGTAACTATTCTCCTAATGCTGATTGAATTTGTATACTTATTCTGTTATTAACCATGTGTAACTATTCTCCTAATGCTGATTGAATTTGTATACTTATTCTGTTATTAACCATGTGTAACTATTCTCCTAATGCTGATTGAATTTGTATACTTATTCTGTTATTAACCATGTGTAACTATTTTTTCCTGTATATATAGGTCTTGTTATGTCTTCTGCTGTATACTGAATTTCAACATATTGTGTAAAACTTTACTTACTGTGGAGCTTTTCTCCCTGGGCCTCTGCTAAAAATGAACCTGTGTCCAGTCGGACCATCCCAGTTAACAAATGTAAAATAAAATAAAATGAATAAATAAAAAATACTAGCAATGTGAAGATAGTAAAAAAAAAAAACAAAAAACAAAACAATGATTATTATTGGTTCATCCACAGTAATGCTTCTGAGCTGACCATTTACTGTTATTTGGTGAATCTGTCACATTACTGCAATAGAAGTAACAGATTAAGATGCTATTGTGAATACTGATTAATGTTAATTCATTCTACAGTATGCTATGACTTGTTTAATTCAATTCGTGCTGACATGGATTAAAACAATATTTGGTTAAAGAGATATAGTGGTGCCAAGGACCTTTGTAGTAATATCATTTAGAACTGTCAGTTAGTAGATTTTGGCAGGTTTTGGATATACTACCAATCAGATCAAGAGAACAGCATTCAGACACAATGCAGGACATAGTTGACCTGGTTTAGTGTTTGCAAGCCCAGTGTGATACATTGTTACACAGTAGCTAGTCCTGGTTTAGTGTTTGCAAGCCCAGTGTGATACATTGTTACACAGTAGCTAGTGCCCAGTGTGATACATTGTTACACAGTAGCTAGTCGGTGTTCTATACATTCCGGAGTACCTGTATAACTAAATGACATATCAAGACATGATAACACACACTGACAACAAGTTTATATATATATATATAATTAGTGGCATAACCTTACCTGGGTCCTGGGCCCTCCCGTCAAAGTACTGAAATGATAAAAGCACATTTGTAAGTAAGGCATGTTACCAGACTTAGTTTGATTTACATCATGTGTGTCATATATGTCAGTGGGAAATATTAAGAAACAAACATATTTACTCTTAAACTTTATGGATAGACAGAAATGCTTGATCTGTGCAGTAACACTTTGTGTTTTGGTTCTGTTATAGTTTGCATGTCCATCTCACCTTTTTGTAACTGGTTTTATACTGCTATGTAATGCCTTGTATTGCAAACCAAGAATGCAGGTGCCAGTAGTCCAGTTATTGAAATGGGGATTATGGGTTGGAGACTGGCTAAGGTTAAGGTTAAGGTGTTTACCTCACTGACAAAAGGTACAAGGTTTGATTCTCACTTTTGAAGGGAAAATGACTAAGTTTAAAATGGCTTGCAAGGGCAGCTAGCCTAGTACTTACATATGAGGCAATGATGTAGCCTTAATGATATACTCAATTATCTTTGGAACAGGTCAAACTGTGACAAACAGATACGAGAAGCAACTCAATATAAAACTCTGTGAGTAATGGGATGAGCCACGACACCACACAGAATGAGCTGGAGAGCAGCCCCTCATCCTGACCACTGGACTGGGGCACAGCTCGTGTTGTATGTACTGAGCAGGGGAGCAGTTGTAACTTCACACTCACTCTACTGGGGAGTCCACCAACACCCCACTAATTAAGAATGGGAACCTTCCAACATCTGGCTCACTGAGCTACAGAAGCACCTATACTGTCCCAAACACTGTGGCAGGAAGCAACTGCATAAGTGATATGCTGTAAGAGAGGTCTGTTCTGCCACTACACCATCAAATGCCAGAGATCTGCTAAAAGACAACCATGATGACTTTTTGCCTTCTCCTAACCTCTCCCCATCCTTCATGCTACCAAACAAAATGTGCATACAGACCACGTAAGACATTGGTATCATCATCCAGACTATTTCATAATATCACACACTAAACTACATGGACTCCATCATGACCCAGGCACAACCAGATGTTGACAGCAGAATTAAACTGAAGATAGGGTCATTCTCTCATCTGTGTCTGTCCTGCAACATTGTATCCTAACCATTCCAGTAGACTATAGCCCTGTAATAATAGTTTGTCTGACTCTGATATCATATGACACAAATAAATTTATTTCACCCGTTCAAAAGCACATTGGTAGCAACTGAAAAGAGAATGGTCCATGCCCATAATCATTCTATATGTGAACCACTGTTAGTTTATAGATCAGGCTGTATTACAGCAGTTTAAATATACTTATCTTGTTAGCGTGTAGAGACTTATGTCCACAACCATACCACTATTATTCTAATTGTTCTGCTTACAACATATTGCCACATGTGTAGCCATGCTGGTCATGGTGTATATCTGTAACTGTATATAACTTGGCGGTGATATCATAATATCATGGCACCCGATGCAATGAAATGGCACTAATCATTTTGACATTACATAGTACCACAACCTAATAATAATGAATAAGAATAAATATGTGGTAAAAATAACTGTAAACATTCTGGCAATAATATAGTATCATAACGTAACAAATAAGAATATGGCATGCGTAAATCCTTGTAACTATTCTGGCAGTAATGCAATACGCAAGCAATAATGGCAAATAGGGTGTGTTATTGTGTAAATAATACATGCCCAGGGGTGTTCTGAGGCCCAGTGCCACAGATCATTTGATATTACTCAGGATAAAATTAAGAGAAGATGTCGCCTATTACACAGAATAAAATTCGGTCACCTGATTAGTTAATGTAAAAGAATAAGTTCCTATCACTGCAGTATCAATAACAGCAACCTAATAAAAAATCAATGACTCCCCAGTGAACAAGTATTCAATGCAGATTTCCACTCCAGCCATAAAATAATCTGAAAGTACTGAAAGCATCTTCACTCACACCCTTCATCCACCCAACAATAGCGGAACTCCAGGTGACAGTACTCCAGTAGTCCAGCATACTGTAGTGAAGCCAACCTCTTCACCAAACAATGACCAGTGGGATGAGCAATACAAGAAGATTTTCTGTGAACAAAACAAGAAAAAGTGCTGCAGAACTCAGTGTTGTGTCAGCTATCTGCCATCTACTTGTGAGCACTGCTATATCTGAAAAAGATATGAACAAGATTGTCAAACTGGTGTCATTTTGGATGTTAAGAGGGCTCACAAAAGTATCACATCTCAGTATTCCCACACAGGCTTTTCAGAAAATGTTATAAGTTGGTTTATAAATTACCTGAACAACAGACATTTTCAGTTTACATTCACTAATGTTTTCTCAGAATGTCAAACTATTTCCAAAGGTATTTATAGAATATGACACTATTACCTAAGGCATTCTCAAAATGTGGCACTATTACCAAATGTATTCTCAGACTATGGCACTCTTACCAAAGGCATTCTCAGAATGTGGCACTATTACCAAAGGTATTCTCAGAATGTGGCACTATTACCAAAGGTATTCTCAAAATATGGCACTCTTACCAAAGGCATTCTCAGAATGTGGTGCTATTACCAAAGGTATTCTCAGAATATGGCACTATTCCCAAAGGTATTCTCAGAATGTGGCATTATTACCAAAGGCATTCTCAGAATGTCCATAGATTTATAGGCTCATAGGGTGATACTAGGCTATTGGCCCGGAGGCCCTTATAAGCCTAGCCAAGAATTTTGCCCATGTTCCCTCACAGTCAGCACCTGTTTCCCCCTGTCTAGCAGGGACACAGGTGAGATCCCAGGGGTGTATTTTTTGTTTCCCATCCAGTCACCCAGGTTCCTCTTAAAGAGGGCTAGATAGGTACTATGCTTGACATGGAGAGGGAGTCTATTCCATAAATGGTGGAGTCATTGGTACAGAAATCTATCCTGCTAACAAGTTCTATAATGTCACAGACCACATTGAGGCCTTGTGTGTGGGTTGTGTGAGTGGAATTTGACTTACAGATATGCAGAAACTCCATCAAGACTGGATCTGAGATGGCCTTGTATGCCAGACATAGGTCACCTTTGAGCATTCTGTAGCCTATCAGTATAGGACAGGTGTTTGAAACCCTGGATTTTCCTGGTCAGGAACCTCTGTGGTCTCTCCAACTGTTGCATGTGCTTGGAAAAGTACATGCCGAAGGGGGCATTATACTCTATAATGGGTCTGATAAGGGAGGAGTACAGAGATGTTATGAACTCCTTGTTCCTGGATGAAATACCCGTACTTATGAGATGGGCCATGTAGAAAGCCTTCTGTACAGTTGAGGCAACATGGTGGTCAAAAGTCAGGTTGCTATCAACCTGGTTGCCAAAGTCCCTCATGACAGATTGCATACTTAGTACATTGTTATTAATGTAATAATTAGTGGGGACTCCATTTTCCCCAAAGGGGACAATGATGCATTTCTTGGCATTCAGTTTGAGGCAATGCTTCTGGCACCAGTCATTAGATTGGGTAAGGCCCTCTTGGGATAATGTTCATGTAACTAGGGTAATTTAAGACAGCAGCCAGCTTACAGTCATCTGCAAACTTGGTCAGTCACAGACCAATGATTTTGGCTTGCACCTCAGAAAAGCATTTCCCAAACAGTAGAGGCCTCAAGACTGATCCTTGGGGTACACCACACATTACGGGTCTACTACTAGAGGTGGCTTTCCCTATTTTGACTGAGTGGGTTCTATCAATGCGCCAGTAAGCTTCCCATCTGGTAACATACTGTTTGATGCCTAGATGAGAGAGTTTATCTAGTATGCCTGAGTGTGGAATAGTGTCAAAGGCTTTGGCTAGGTCAAGATAGGTGGTATGCACTGTCTTCCCCTTGTCTATGGCTTTGGTGACTGTTTTGAAGAAGTCGGCCAAGTTTAACAGGCATGATCTTCCTTTGATAAAACCAAACTGTGTGGGGTCATGCATTTGGAGGTTGCCAATGTCCTTGTTTATAAGGTCCATGATAATGTATTCAATGTCCTTGCAGATCAGGCTAGTTAGGCTGATGGGCCTATTAGTGCCTGGGTCAGTGGACGCTCCACCTTTGTGTAGAGTGATCACAGTGGCTGTCTTCCAGTCAGCTGGGATGAAGCCGGTGGTCAGGATTTGGTTGACTAGGGTACTTAGTGGAGCTGACAGCTCATGCCTGAGTTCATGTAGGATAGATGTTGTTGGGTCCCACGGAGACTGTATTTTTTGCCTTTGAGAGGGCATTAAGCACCTGCTCCCTGGTGATAAGGGGAGGGGGAAGGTGCTGGGGATGTCCTGGTTTACTGGTTGGGGGAGACAGGGGGGTGAAGTTTTCACTGAACCTGTCTGCCAGCAGGTTGGCTATATCTACGGTGTTTGTGTATGTGATGTTATTGACCACTAGTTCAGAGGAGATTTAGGTGTTACATTTCAGATTACAGACATATGTGAAGAAGACCTTGTGATTGTCCTTAGTGGAATTGGCCAATTTGGACTCAAAGTTAGCCTTAGAGGATTTCACCAGTGACCCGATTTGCTTGTTCAGACAAAGGAGAAATTGCTTCTAACTTGACACCTGCTCCTTATTGGTCCTGGACAGCAATTTTTTTTCCTTTTGTTATAGAGTTTGTTTATTGCTACTGTCCACCAGACAGGTTTACTCTTCCTTGAGGTAGATGATTTGGTCCTGTCAAGTATGGCTGAGTCAATACAGCACTATTACCAAAGGTATTCTCAGAATGTGGCACTATTACCAAAGGCATTCTCAGAATGCTGCACTACTGCCAAAGGTATTCCATAGTGCCCATTGCTCATGCTTCCATTTTTTCTACACAACTAACGTTATCCTTGGTCTGTGCCATATGTTAATAGTATCCTTTTGCAAATGTTGTGGCTACAACAAATGCAAAAAAAAAAAAACTTTTCACAGCCAGCAAAAAACATTGCAAGAATGATTTTAGTGTAGTCTAAAATTGATTATCAACTAATAAACTGACATCAAGGCCAGTAGGACAACAAGAATAAATTTTGGTACATCACAAAGGCTTAGCTCTACACTAGCTCTCTAGATAAAACGGCTATGGGGGAAACCATTTTCTATTTGAAGCGAAACAAAAGTACCTTAGCTTACTTCTGCATCTGTACTTATTCAAGGTGAAACAGTCCTACACCAGCTTATGTTTGCATACAGGCTGCGACACCTTCTTAATAAGAATAACAAACAAGCAATAAGCATTAATGTGTGTACACCAAGAGCTCAATAACTATACTCCCATCAGTGCATTAAACACCCTCTATAATGCATCCCTAATTCAAAACCACTGAAAATAAATTCTAGGATTCACTCATCTGTAATATAGCCAAGAATATCATAGTCTGAATTAGAAGAGGAGACACTGTTTACCAGTTAGAGTAAGGTTGTAACTGCTGCTAAACTCATTAACTTTTAAAGGTATTAAAGGACAACTATTCTATAAATATAACATTTCCTTTCCTTATAGTTTATTTTCTTCCTTATAAAATGATCCTCATTTTCTTTAGGAATTTGTCTCCTTGCTCTAACATCAGGTTGGCTATCACATTCTAATGTTTCTTGTCAAGAAAAACACACATACGGCAACTGCAGTTCTTTTTATATTTCACATGCACTGGGATTGTAAAGCTTTTCACGCTAAAACTTTCACAGTTGTTTTAATTGTGTTCTGTCATTTATAGCTGAATTCTTTCTCTACCATGACGTTATAAACCTATTGAGCCTTTTAACGTCTGAAGATGAAGACATATTGTTACTATTGATGATAATTTCAGTATTTAAAAAAATGGGCAGAAAAGACAATAGGGAAAACACCAGAAACATGATTCCCAGGCACTCCAAAAGCCACAGCAGTCCACGCAGTATATTTTAAAAATGAACAGTCTTTTATTCACATCAAGAACACCATAAGATTTAGCGCTTTCATCTACTGCACCCTCCCCCACGCCATCTAACCTACCCTATAAATACATCTCCACCTCCCTGGACGCCATCTTTCTTTCCACCTACCTACCTGGCTGCTGTGTGTCCCGAACCTGGAGCTTGACGGAAACTTACTGTAAGCCTATAGTCTTATTGTTGTTTTACACGTAGATGATGTGTTATCTTCGTTAATGATAAAACAAAACCTTGACCAGCTCATGCATTGTGTATGAAACGTTGATATTTTTACTGAACCAATACTTAGTTTGTTGCTATGGTTCTGATCTCAAACCAGTTGTAAGGATTACTATTATACTCCAGCTCTGCTAATACTTAATTACTGTTTTGTTTCGAGAAAGTTTGATGTGTTGCTAAATCAAAGCTTGGTTTGTTTTCGTGGTTCTGACCTTATACCACTTGCAAGCATTACTATTCTACTCCTGTACTACTAATTGTTAATTACTGTTCTTGGTTTTCTGAATCTGTTTTACCTTATGGTTATCACCACGCTGGCGATGTTTCTAAATATTACCATAGAGCTTTTTACAAGCGTAGACTATAGTTTGTGATACTGCGCTAATGTTCACTAGCTGTTCACCAGCTGGGTATCACACGCTGATGATGTTTCTAATTGTTACCATAGAGCGTTTTAACAACGGAGACTACAGTTTATGATACTGCGCTAATGTTCTCTAGCTGGGCTTTAACGCTCCTTGATATTGAAGTTTGTTATGTGTTATAACAGAGCGACTATACCTCATACTACTAGAAGGGTGGAATAGATGTTATCCTGACTTTGGCCTGTTTTTGGTTGTCCTGTATTTAGTTAAATTGGTATTGCTCATTATGGCGTCACACTAAGGTTATAAATCTCGGTCTGATACCCAGGACTGTGTAGCGCTATTACTTGCCCTTCCGCCTCTTTATTATTTCTCTATTAACTACTGCTACAGACACTTAGGTTCTGTCCTGAACTACACTTCTATATTTAAAATTACAAAACTAAGGTTTTCCTGTAATTTGAACCCATTAGTTAACTAAGCAATTGCTTTATCTAAAACGACTGTATCAGTTTTAAAGCTTTTACAATAAAACGCCTTTTTACTTAAACTCTCTTTAAGAGTCCTACCCTTCTAGTTAGTTATATAGTTCTAATTAACAATATTTGGAGTCAAACCCTATGTCATTAATCTCTTTGTTTGCTGTTTCTTTTGACTGTAAAATCTCATGAACCTAGGCCTGCTCATAATATTGTTCTTATGTTTTAAAATGCATACTCACTAAATGCTCATACTATTCTAGTTAACATCTTTCTTAAAGTACAGAAGATTAACCAGTTGTAGTACATGATTGTAACCTGTTGTTATCTGCACTGTTTTATTTTTTATTTCTCTCTGTTTGCCTTATCATCTTTCCTCTCTCTCTTTTACTATTTTAGTAGCTTGAATAAGTGGACCCTGCAAATACCTATATCATTTGCCTCTACCCTCCTGGAAGACCATTTCCTCTTGTCTGCTACACTCCAACCCTCCTGGCATCGGAGATATCTACCAGACAGACTGTGAAAGTATGCTATTCATATATGTTTAACCCACATCAGCTGAACTGTGTGAACCAGTCTAGCTACTTGCACAGGACTGCCAGCAGCCAATAGGTCTGGCCCTCTTCACTACTCTACTCTAGACTTTCGACTACCCTTTTTTATACTTCTATCCTCTCTTCCCTCTCACCTTTCCTCCTTTATTAGCCACCTACGAGTATATCAGTGATATATATACTCCCTCAGGCCACTAGGTGGCATCCTTTGTTTTAAATCTGCTCCTTCCTGATTTATTACAACACACACCCCTTTATCTCTTGATTTGGTGTCTGTACCTCTCCCTATCCTCTTTACCTCCTTTCTTACTCTCAGGACCCTGCTATACCAAATCCTACTACTCCCCTGTGCTCCAAACCTTAACATATTCATAGGTTTGACTCTACCCTTCACATACCTTATAACTATATACTTATTTTCTTACCTACCTGCTGTTTTCCTCTCCTTACAGATTGTTTTCTGTGCCACACCACTCCTTTGGCTCTTCCCCCTCCCTCCCCTGCCCCCATCTCACCTAGCACCTCTACCTTTATACCCTCATAGACACCCTCTTAATCTCCCACCCCTTCTAGACCTAGCCCCTCCCACTTCACCTACTGCCTACCCTACCCCTTCTAACCAGCCCCTCCCTTCACCACTTATCTTCTCTCCTTCCCACTTCACACTATCTTCCCACTCTATTTCAGTTATACATTCTCTAAACATGTCTAACCAATGCCAACCTTTGCTACTTATATCCTTCCTAACCATCATCATCTCCTTATTTCTCCACCTCTTATGAACAAGCCCTTCCTTTGCTCTAACAATTCCACACAAAGTAACCCAAATATCCCCCTACCTCTAACAATTACCTATCTCAACACCATCCACAAAACTTCCTACCTCCAAGCTAAATATCACCGACTTTCTCACATCAAATATCCTACTCATAGCCTTAAAAACATTTTTACTACTACCACAAATTTCTCAATCTTACAACCCTATATTAATCTGCTTAATACATGGTGATATCCACCCCAACCCTGGCCCTAACTCACCCCTACCATTCTCTAAAAGCCACCAACTATTTACAAGACCAACACCATCTACCAAACCCCAAATCACTCTCAATTGCTCAATTAAATATACGTAGCATCTGTAACAAAATACCACATATCCATGCCCTCCTAGATGTCCAACAGTTTGATATACTCTGCCTAACCGAAACTTGGCTCAAACCTACAATTAAAGATAATGAAATCACCCCTGGCTATAACATACTCAGGCAAGACCGCTTAAACAAAAGGTGGTGGGTAGCAATTCTGTATAAAACCGGATTGCAAATAAGCAAAGAAAATCATACTCTTCCATCTGATAATAATGTAGAAATAATTATTTCCAAACTTCAGCTCAACCCTCACAAAACAGTTAACATTATCTGCACCTATCTTCCCCCAGGAAAAATCCCACTATTTTAGAAGACCTATTAAACTGGCTTTCACTAAATCTCCCTCAAGAAACTATTCTTTTAGGAGATTTTAATTGACTGGAATTTATGTCAATACACCAATCCACCCACTCTTATTAACCTACATGGCTTTACTCAAACCATTAACTCCCCAACAAGAACAAACAAACAAAATAAAAGAAAGTATACTTGACTGGATACTTATAAACAGTCCCCAGCTAAAGTATACAACAGGGACTCTCCCAGATGACCTCAGCGACCACTCTCTAACATATATCATCATTCATCAGGCATAAAACAAGTTTAACCATCCCCACACAAGTCATAACATCCCGTAGCAAAAAATTCCTAGATCCCATTCTGTTTCAAAATGAACTTATGCAAGTTAATTGGTCATCTCTTAAATCTCTCCTATTAACTACTTCAATCATACTTTTCTGACAATCCTAGAACATCACGCTCCAATGCGTTCTATAAGAATTAAATCTAAAACAGCCCAATGGCTTTCTAATGCCACCAGGAATCTAATCCTTAGTAGAAACAAAGCCTGGATAAAATGGCGTACCTCTAAAAATACAACTGATTATTTTCAGAGAACAAAGAAATTTAACAAAAAAAGCCATTCTACAAGACAAGAAGAACTTTTATACTCAGCTACAACAAACATCCCTACACCAACCACATAAATTCTGGACCGCCATTAATACACTGCTATCACCAGGAAAAGTTGCCACACCAAATCCTATTGATTCAAACCCCAACTGCCCATTACAAATGGCTAATGCCTTTAATACTTTCTTTACCTCTGCCATTCTAAAGCTAGCTAACCAACAAAGCCCTGATACCTCCAAACTGCTAAACCAAGGTCCTCCCCCATTCCACCTCAAACCCATACCCACCACATATATATCATCCTTACTTCAAAATTAAAACCTACAACTCCCAGTTACAGCAGAATTCCTTAAAATTGGTGCAAAGCCATAGCTTACCCCATCTCCATATTGATTAACAGGACCATAAAATTCCATCATTATGGAAAATCTCTTATATTATCCCACTATTCAAAGGTGGTGACTCTACTGAGTATTCTAACTTTCGTCCAATAGCATTATTATCACCACTTGCAAAATAATGGAGAAATGCATCCACAAACAGGTACTAAATCACCTGCTAAATAATAACCTCCTAGCTAAGTGCCAACATGGTTTCTTTCCATAGCACTACTACAGCCTTACTTTCCTTTATCGACTCAATAAATAATAACCGCAATAATAACATACCCTCTTCGTTGACCTATCCAAAGCCTTTGATATGGTCAACCACAAACTTCTCCTCCATCGTCTAAAGTCCCTCTCTTTTGACAATACAGCCTTAAATTGGTTCACATCCTATCTGAATAACCGCAAACAGGCAGTACTCTGGCATAACCATCTCTCTGATCTCCTTCCCACCTCTATAGGAGTTCCTCAGGGCTCTATCTTAGGCCCTCTACTATTTTCCATCTTTATAAATGATCTTTACCTAGCTACTCCTCTATCAACTTGCATTCAATATGCTGATGATACAACCATTATCTGCTCAGCCCCAACACAGTCAGAACTTTATTCCCTTACACAAAATACCTTCACTACCATAGAGCAATGGTTCTCCAACCACTGTCTCCTCCTTAACCCAAAGAAAACCAAACTCCTGATTTTTACACCCACCATCTTGTCCTCCATTAATTTCTCTCTCACAGCCAACAATGGCATCCTTATCTCCCCAGACAATAACACCAAACTACTAGGCATTACAATTGACAACCAACTCAAATTTGACACACACATTGACTCTACAATAAAATCAACTAACAGAAAACTAGGCTCTCTGTATAGAATTAAATCTTTCCTTACTCCTGAAGCCAGAACCACTATAGCTAGAACCCACTTAATCTCTTCCCTTTTATATGCCTCCCCAATCTATACAAACCTTTCTAAATATAATCTTACCAAACTAACTACGCCTTATAATAATATTGCCAGATTTGCTACAGCATCTCCATATAGGACGCACCTTTGTTCTAACCTTAAAAACTAGGGTGGCTAGAATTACCTAACCTTATACATTTTAACCAACTTACAATTGCCCATAAAGCTCTTTACCACCCAGACAATACCCCAATGCTCTCCACCCTCATAAAACCCTATAGCAATCTGAAAAACCTGCGCTCCTCCAACAAAATACTGATTCATACTTCTCTTTCTAAGAACTCAGCAGGTGACTCCACATTCTCAAACTCAGTTGGGAAACTATGGAATCAACTACCTCAAGACCTCACCACTCAAACATCAATCCCACTATTTAAAACTAAACTTAAACATTTCTTTTCCAACCACTGGCTTTGCTCTTGCAAGACTAACCTTTCATACCTCCCTGCTATGAGATTTTTTCCACTCTCTCTTTTATCTCGTATATCTAACTCTCTACATAACTCTCTACAAAGCTGTTTCTATTACCTCACTTCTAATAAAGGAAAATCTCTACTTTCCATCTTCTTTTAAAGATGTATTAGACTAACTAGGTACTTTATCTGTACTGTCATATTGTACACTTTTCTAAGTAATAGAGAGACTTCTTACTGTACCTCATATTTGTACTCAAATGTTCTTAATTCTAACAGAAGGTTTAAAGAATATGTTATTAGATATTACTTGTATATGTTGATATATTCTGATAAAGTTTTTGTTTTAGTCTTACTATAGTAGTACTGTAGAGGAGCTTTTCTCCCCGGGCCTCCACTGAAAATGGACATGTATCCAGTTGGACTAGCCCGGTTAACAAATGTAAAATAAAATAAAAATAAATAAATACTGCACCATAGGCTTCATCAAAATCAATTAAAAACATTCTTCACTGGTATTTATACCATTTTCAAACCCATGAATTAATTAAGTAACAGCAACTGCATCATTAGCTTAAAGCAGCAGTAACAAACTACCCTATATGAGTCCCAGTTCTAAAAAACTGTAAATATAAAACACTAAAATTATTATTATTTATTATTTATTTGCAGTTTGTTAACCTGGAAAGTACATTGGCCAAAATGGGCTCGTTTTCAATGGAGACCCGGGGAGCAAAGCTCCATATACATTTATTACAAAGCTAATAATATCAACAAAGTTAAGTACAATGCAATTTTCAAAACTACCAAAAACACAGTGATATCGAAGACAGAATAATAACATTTGAGCAAGGTGTTGTAACAAAGCATTGAATGAAATTAAAACATAAGTATTTTGGAATACATAAGTATAATATGGAGTGCAGGCACTTATGTATTCAAAGTTTCACGAGGTCAGAGGTAGGAAGAATTAGAGCAAGAGAGTGGAACAGTGAAAGGTGAATAGGCTGAGTTATGAGAGAGAAAAAAGGGAGAGGCAATGAAATGATGGGGTCACTAGGGTGAGTTCTGAGAAGAGAGAAAAAAAGATGGGGCAGCAGAAATGATATAGAGGGAGTCAGTTTGGGTGAGAGCATGAGCATTCCCAGTGAGAAGAGGGATGGGAATGGAGCACAGTCTTGAAGGTGGAGTGGTTTTGGGTGATTCAAATGTGGGGGGGAAGTGAATTCCATAGGCGACCAAGGGAGAAAGGCAGGAGAAATTGCCCAGGTGCACGTAAGGGTTTGTACACTTCGAGGAGGTTTTGGTCACTGGATGCTCTGCAAGGTGCATCATCTTGACAGTACATATTTAAACAGCATTTGGTAATCACATGTAATCACATTTTGTTATGAAACAAGTAACAAATAATAGATATTTATGGAATTATTTTTTATGAAATTATGCTGCCATCAAATTAATGTAAGAATGTGACACTTTAATAGCGCAAACATTTTTTCTCAGTTTTGCTATACTGCCATTTTCAAAATAACCATGAACTAAATACCAAACTAAGCAATGAGTAACCTGCTGGTATGTTACTATGCTGTGCTGCAAAACCATCCTGAAGGTTTTTATTGTCCACATACCTCCTCCCCAAAATAAAAGAGTAAATGAATACAAGATGAAATGAAAGTTAAACTTCAAAAATCAGAACAAAAACTAATTATTCTCCTAAAAAGATAATTATCCTTCAAACCTGCATTATATTCTCTCTCAAGAGTCCTAACAAACTCCAAGACTGACAATTTTATTTTATTACACAGAGGAAGAGATATTTTTGCACAGTACCTGCAGAATTTCAACAGGTTATTCAACAATGCCCACTCACTTATTTTCTTTGATATATAACATTTATAAAAATCAAGACACTTCTTTAATTGTTATTCTGAACTTTCTGAAAAATAAGGCATTTATTTGACTTTTTGTCTGTAGTATCTACATACCAGTATGTTCTAAACTTTAGTCTTGAAACTTGAACAGAGAGGCCACAATTTGATGTTTACAGGACAATGCACGACAGTACCAGATAAGCAACAAGTTACTTATTACCTGGCCATATACTTGATCTAGGAACCAAAGATTAAAATAAATAAACTGTATGAATAACTATTGTTATTCAGAAGTAATATTAAAAACCTAATACCAATAACATGTATTTATGTGTTAAACATACTATACAATGTTCAAATGACAAGCTGAAACTTTACATCTATATAATATAGTGGTGCAACATATTTATGACAATGATATATTCATATACATATTATTATATCTAGTATTGTCTTAATTCCAGGACAGGTGTAATAGTAATATTATCATTAATACAAGGGGTACGTGTAGCATTTAACAGCAACTGCCATCTCAACTCTCTCTCTTTCAAAATAGCTTTTATATCCCCCCCCCCCCCCGGGGCTGTGATGTAACTATTCCCACAATGCCAAACCTGAAGGCAGAGCAAGTAGGATTGGCTTCTATATGTCTATATCAAGCACTATTTTATCCTTTCTCCTTATATTATAAAGATGTTCATATATCCTGTTTTTAATAGCTCTTTAGGTTTTCTCTATATAGAATGCAGCACAGGTGTTGCACTTAGCTAAACATATCACCTGTTTAGTATTCCAGTTCCCTTTCTTAAAAAAATATCTTTGTTTTATTACCGTTCTCAAGAATAATATAGTTGTCCTGTATGACAGCAAAGCAATGTTTTTCTTCGATTTCTTTGGTAGTACCTCTCCTTCAAAATATATAATATTGTTCTTCCATTATATCTGGAAGCAAGCACAAGACCTTTCCATTCAGAGTGGTGATAGATCCTTAAAACATATTTATGATAAAGTTCAGCATCTGATCAAAGATTCATGGGACTTTTTAAGTAGACTGAAAGCTGAAATATGGGACAATGATCTAAACTTTTTGACCATAGATGTAGAAGACCTGTTTTCATGTATTCCTAAGGATACAGAGCTAGAAAATTATAGTAACAGCATGGTATTATTTGGTTGGGAGAATGAATATACTTTCAAGAGTCAGTATATAGACAATATTATAAGATATGTACATTTCCTAGATGATATTTTTGTTCTGTGGAGAGGTACTATCAAATAAATCAAAGAAATTGAATAATTTGTAGGATATCTGAATCTTGCTAGTACCAATTTAAAGTTTGCACATTCTTATAATAGTTAAGGGATAGCTTACTTAGATACATTCATCTCTCACACTGACAAAGGGTTTAAATTTAGAATATATAGTAAAAGTACTTTTAGTAATGCCTATCTAGAATATACTAGTTGTCATCCTTGGAAACAAAAAAAGAGTACACTGAAAGGGCAGTGTATAAGAGCTGCTTGGATGACCTCTGACTATGAGGAGATGAGAACGGAGATTGCCAACATTGTCCGAATGTTTAAGGACAGAGATACCCCATTTTTGTGATTAATGATGTCTCTCAATATGTTATGAGACAATGGGGTAAAAAATAAAAGCCACTGTTAGGAGCAGAATTGGAAAGTAATAGTAACACAGAGGGAAATAATAGTTTTAGTACATTAATATTAGAATATAATCCAACAGCAGAAATAATAAAAAATATAGTTACATGAAACTGGGCTAAACTAAAAGGTGATGCCGAGGTTTATAGAATCTTGGGGCACAAGTCTAATTTTGTGTATAAAACTGCCCTGAATTTGAAAAATAAAAAAAATAAATTTGAATACAACAGAGGTTTACAAGCACAAGGAAGAACCAACGAAGATATTAAGAAATGTGGCAGGTGCTTGCTTCCAGATATAATGGAAGAACAATATTATATATTTTGAAGGAGAGGTACTACCAAAGAAATCGAAGAAAAACATTGCTTTGCTGTCATAGAGGACAACTATATTATTCTTGAGAACGTTAATAAAACAAAGATATTTTTTAAGAAAGGAAACTGGAATACTAAACAGGTGATATATTTAGCTAAGTGCAATACCTGTGCTGCATTCTATATAGAGAAAACCTAAAGAGCTTTTAAAAATAGGATATAAGAACATCTTTATAATATAAGGAGAAAGGATAAAAATAGTGCTCGATATAGACATCTAGAAGCTAATCCTACTTGCCCTGCTTTCAGGCTTGACATTGTGGAAATAGTTATATCACAGCCCAGGGGGAAAATATAAAAGCTATTTTGAAAGAGAGAGAGGTGAGATGGCAGTTGCTATTAAATGCAACTTGTGCCCCTGGTATTAATGATAATGTTACTATTACACCTGTGCTGGAATTAAGACAATAGTGGATATTATAATAATATGTATTTGAATATATCATTGTCATAAATATGTTGCACCACTATATTATATAGATGTAAAGTTTCAGCTTGTCATTTGAACATTGTATAGTATGTTTAACACATAAATACATGTTTTTGGTATTAGGTTTTTAATATTACTTATGAATAACAATAAGTTATTCATACAATTTATTTATTTTAGTTTTTATATCTGCAGTTTTTTAGAACTGGGACTCTTATATGGTAGTCTGTTACTGTTGCTTTAAGCTAATTATGTAATTGCTGTTAATTAATGGGCTTGAAATGGTATAAATACCAGTGAAGAATATTTTTTAATTAATCCTGATGAAGTCTATGGTGCAGTAGACGAAAGTGCTAAATCTTATGAAGTTCTTGATGTGAATAAAAAGCTGTTTGTTTTTAAAATACTAAGTGGACTGCTGTGGCTTTTGAAGCGCCTGGGAATCCTGTGCCTGGTGGTTTCCGTATTGCTTTTTACTGCTCATTTTTTGCTGGTTGTGGGGGATAACGCTGACAGTTTTAATTTTATTATTTACCCTTGTGCTGTGGTAGCATTGTTGCCTCACAGTTAGACGCCCGTTCGATCCTCAGTTAGAGCGTCTTCTTTTTGGCGACATGTGTGAACAGGTGTTTCTTCATGGAAGGCGGTGCATTAGGCCCAGCAAGCCAGCACGTAAAACTCTACTGCCAATCATTAGCGGACCAGAGCAGGAAAAGCCGAAAGTCACAAACAAACAAACCCAAGCTTTGTAAGCCAGTGAATAAAATACTTTAGCTAATACAGAGAAGGGAAGTGAGAGGAAAACAGGTCCTGTAGTTCACAAAATTTCACTTTTTTTTTTTTAAAAAGCAATTGCTATCTCAGCTATTTCTTCATTATTTCTTTAAGAACATTTTATAGCTTAAGTAACACACAAGAAATCAATATGCAAAACTCACTACAAATCAGGCATTGACAGTTTTATTGGGGATTCTCAAAATTAATTGTATTTCACAACCTTTATTCTAAGTGAATGGAATTGTAATCTGACTAGTGAGACTAGAGTGTATTATTTTCATCAACTCAGCCTTCAGAGAGCATTATGGACAAAATGGAGCTTTCCAAGAAAGATTGCATCAGGATGTTTGTACCATAGGAAGACATTCAAGATTAGAAAAAATATAACAAATAAAGATAACAAAGCAGCAAGAAGATCCACAGCCAAAAGGTGCTGATAAACTTGTAAAATAACCAAGAGAAATGTCTTCACTTGTCTTCACAAGTTTATCAGTTTTGATAAGGCTGTATGTTGTTACAGGATGAAAGCACTTCATTATTTTTGTAATTCAACGTTTTTTTTCTGTAAAGACAAGTGCAAAAGTTTTTTGTTTTGTTAATTAAAATAACCACTTATTCTGCTGGCGGCAGGCTTGTTTGTGTAGAACTTAATAAGAAGATAAAAAATGCATTCATTTTTTAGACTGTACCAACAGTGGCGCTTTAATGATTATTACTGACCTCCACTAGGAAAGAAACAAACATAAGGCCAAATGCCTGTCTTACATTCTTTGTTGTTAGGATGGTACCCACATATGCATACTTTCTTTTAATCAAACCATTGGTGAAATATATATTGAAGCTATTGTATACATTTAAGTTTGACAGTAGCTGTACAGTTCTTTATCTTCAGTGACTGCTTCCTCTCCATTAAAGCTTGGACATATTTTACTTCTTAATTGCAGTTGTAATGTATTTCCATTTTCAATTACTTACGTAAATGTATAATTTAAACACACTGTTTAAATGCATTCTGCCATGTCTAAAACTAGCTTCAACTTCATGTACAGTATGCAAGTATTAGTTGTCATTTTCTTTGTTTAGCAAAGTACTTTTAAGGTATTAAGTCTATATAGCTCTCTTTGTCACATGTGAATGTGTTCTGAATTTGCCTTATGGTTTGGATTGTAGCTGACAAATGTTTTAGGGCCAGTTCACTTACCTAATGAAAAGCAATTAAATAAATACATAAATAAATGAACCCTACTAACCCTGTATATGATGTGATGATGTGATGCAGTAAAAGAACTGCAACTATTCTGATAGTAATGCACAGCCATAAATCATGATAGTCATGAGTGTGAAATAATGAAACTACAGTAATCACAGAACTATCTGGCTACATTGTAGCATCACAGCTAGAAACATTGTGGTTGTAATGCATTATTATAACCAGAACCATTCTGTCTGCAGTAATGATAAAGAAATACCACAATAGAACTGCTATGGCTATATGGTATAATAACCATGATCATGTGAATGTGGTGTTGTACCATAAATAGAACCATTCCAGCTGTAGTGTAGAACCATAACTAGAACCATTCTGGCTGCAGTGTTGTACCATAACTAGAAGCATTCCATCTGCAGTGCCATAATTCAAACTTTTCTGGCTGTAGTGTAGTGCCATAACTCGGACTGTTCTGGAAGTAGTATAGTACCATAACTCAAACCATTGTGGTTGTAGTGTTGTACCATAACTAGTCCCATTCCAGCTGTAGTGTAGAACCATAACTAGAACCATTCTGGCTGCAGTGTTGTACCATATTTATTGACCTATCACAAGCCTTTGATATGGTTAACCACGACTTACTAATCAGTGTGCTAAAAGCACAATCTCTTGACCCTCAAGCAATACTTTGGTTTACATCCTATCTAAAAAACAGACAGCAAGCAGTGGTTTGGGATAATAATCTATCAACACCCCTCCCGTAAACATTGGAGTCCCTCAAGGCTCTATATTAGGCCCTCTTTTATTTTCCATTTTCATTAACGACTTCAATACTGTTTTTCCTCAAGCCACCTGTATTCAATATGCCGATGATTCGACTCTAATATGTTCTTCTAATTCATCTATCTCTCTTCAAACTCTTACCCAAACAGTATTTAACACTGTTGAAAATTGGTTTACTGACCACTGCCTCCTCCTTAACCCCAAAAAAAACAAAATTGTTACTTTTTGCTCCCACCCAAAAGTCTCCATCTATCCATTTCACAATTACCTCTAACAACGGTACCATTATTTCCCCTGATACTACTACACGTCTCCTGGGCATTACCATAGATATTAACCTCAGCTATGACAATCATATCAACAATACTATACTGATGGTCAATAGAAAACTTGGCTCCTTGTATAGAATTAAACCTTACCTCACACCTCTAGCTAGAACCACCATCGCCCAGACCCACCTCACTTCTACCCTATTCTATGCTTCTGCTATATATACCAACCTATCAAAATCTAATCTAAGTAAGCTCGAAACTAGCTATAACAATATAACAAGATTTGCCACTGGCACCCCTTTTAGAACCCACCACTGTCACAACCTTAAACAACTCGGGTGGTTTGAACTACAAAACCAGCTGGTATACAATCAACTACTGATCACACAAAAAATCCTTCATCACCCAAATAATACTCCAATCCTCTCTAACCTTATCTCCCCATACAAAAATCTTGCAACACTTCGTTCAGCTAACAAGTTACTAATCGCCAATATCAAATCTGATAACAAAGCTGGAGACCCCCTTTTTACCAACATTGTGGGAAAATATGGAACAAGCTTCCAATGTCACTCACATCTCTCTCATCTACATTTCTCTACAAAAAATACCTCAAATAACTTATGAAAAATCATTGGCTCTGTCCCTGCTCTAAACCTGACTGATCCTCACTTTTCTTATTACTATCTCTTCTTGCCTTATACCCTCCTTACGGGCTCTGTCCCCTCTCTTCCTTCAATCCTAGAAGCTAACTATAGTCCAGCCCTCATTTGTATCATTTGTTCTCTACCTTCATCTCATGTTCCCCTACATTGACATACAAATGGCAACATGAGAACCTCAAAGTGTACCTGACCTCGTTAAATCTAAAAACCCATGCAAAGACTCTAAACTACTTTTCCTCTTCTTAGACAAACTTTTCATTTAATTGTAACCTATACACTATTAAAATCTCTTATGTAGTAGAACTTTAGAAACTTTTAAGTATTATATATAGTAATTTTGCTATGATTTGAGCTTATCTACATATGAAAGCTATTAGTGCAAGTACTGCATTTTTATTTTGTAATTTTCTATTTTTTGCAATTTTATTTTGTAATTTGATTATGTTTGGAGCTTATCTCCCTGGGCCTCTACTGAAAATGGACATGTATCCAGCTAGACTAGCCCAGTCAACAAATGTAAAATAAAAATAAATAAAATAAAAATAACTAGAACCATTCTGGCTGCAGTGTTGTACCATAACTAGAACCATTTTGGCTGTAGTGTTGTACCATAACTAGAACCATTTTGGGTGTAGTGTTGTACCATAACTAGAAGCATTCCAGCTCTAGTGCCATAATTGGAACTATTCTGGCTGTAGTGTTGTACCATAACTAAAAACGTTCTGGTCATAGTGCCACAACTAAAATCATTCCAACTGTAGTGTTCATTCAGCGAGTGTTCATTTAATAGATGGGGAAAGTAATTAGTTGACAACCACTTCCCCATCTGCCCTTTTCCCCACTGTAGTGCAGTCTCTGAGTTGGTATATATAATTGCAGGGAGCAAAGCCCCCCTCCTGGATGGGTTTGAAATACTGCGGTGGGGCACACAGGGAAGTAGTGGCCAACTAGTTACTTTCCCTGTCAATGAAATGAGCAATCGCTGAATAAATGTTTGATGGATAGGATTCAATGTTCAGCCTTTCAATGGAAGTTCCATTTGATGGCTAAACATAGACTCCAACAGTGAAGTTATTAAATAAACTCTCCCTGGTCTTGGAAAAAAAGCTGTATGGATATAGATCACTGCTATAATAACCTTAAGCATTCAGCTTATAGTGAAATGCCACAGTACTCCCAACTGTCGTCTAACCATGTTTACTTCAAAGTTGCAGCATTCCTTCCATAAACATTCTTTAACACACATACAATGCTGGAACGCCAGACTATGGCTGCTCTGATGTGAGTCTAAAACTGAATCATGCAGGCTGTGATTTCACCTCAAAATACTGCATCTGTTGAAGAAGTGCACTAATATCAATTTGGAATAAAGACAAAAATGCTTTGCTTGTCAGATGCACCAGCAAACTGACTTATTTGATTTGTATATGATTGGTTCCACTGATGTGCATTATTTGCCTTGTTGCAGTACAAATGCAGAATAACATAACTTATAAGTGCTAAATGGACACATACTTGGCTATTTGTCCTGAAACCTCCATTCTCTGCTCCAGTGTTTCCAGTAGTCTCTGAAGATCTGTACAGATAAAAACAAAAATTACTGAAAGGAGAGGCATACAGCAGAGGTTTAAATACTAACTCTATCAAATGGAAGACAGATGTATGATCTGTTAAGCTTATTCTTTTTCACTCAAGTCTATGCTAGAGTGCAGCAAAACATTAACCGGTAAATGTGCCTTTACTTGAGACCTATTTTGCCAACAGATCATTCTAACAAAATTTGTATTAAGTAAGGTGGTGCATGCCCGGAGCAGCTAATTGTTATTATTATTATTACTATATTCGCCATATATCATCATCATCACAGATATCTGGATCGTCAAGTAGAGTTGTACGCTTGAGTCACGGACCTGTCTTGTGAGAAGGGGTGGAGGGTTAACATTCCTCTTTTTTAGCAGCAATTAACCAATCTAAGTTTAGTGGTTGATCTAAGACACTAGAAGCAACAACACCTGAGTTTATACCAGCCTGCGTATGCATCTGTACGTCTATCATTTAGGAGGAAAAATTAAAAAAGATTGCATTAAGTTCATAGCTTCAGACATCCCAGATCTGCATTGGCAAAGATGTTAAATCTTGATTAATTCAGAAGTTAAGAAGGCTGGGGCCTTTTGACATCCTACATATGAATGGCATATCCATTACATTTAATTCATCACAGACTTGTAGTGGCCCCAGACCACCATCTAGTGCCACTTAGTATGTCTGTGTTTAATAATCACAAACATTACCGAGTACTAATCAAATGCAGTTTTAGGAAAATGCCCCATCCTAGAGTACACAGTTCTGTATCACTAGCATGATATCTAGCTTTATTATTTTATGTATATTTTCATATTGGTAAACACTTACATACATGTTCTTGCAGAATTTCATTGAAAATGAATGTATGGGTTGAATGTATGGGTGATTGGATGTGTAGCTGGATATAATCTAGTATTCATTAGCCATGCATTGATAAATAGTATCAGAATAACACATCTTTCTTTTTTCATTTCTAAAATAAATATTAAGGTTTACAAAAATAAATAAATAATCCATGGTGATGGGCTTTTTTAGACAAGTCAAGTCTGAGCTAGGGAGCTACTGCTGTATGAAGATTGCAATTTAATAAAGTTTAAGTTTTCTACTATGAAAACAAAAGTCTATTTTTTAATAAGAAAAAAATTCAAGCTATCACACAGCAATGTGGCAACAGAGTATATTGCTGCTGAAAGTTTATTATATGAATGCAATTAAAAGAAAAGCAAGTCAAATATATTTTGTTAAATGAATGGTGCTGCATGGGGGAAGTTGTGTCACTGAAAAACTTGTTCTGGCCTAGGCTTAAAAGAATTAACAGGATGCAGATATCCAAGGGGAGGGCGTCCGCGGTGGTGCAGTGGTTCGCGTTGTGACCTTAGAGCAAGAAGTTCTCTGTTTCGATCCACGGCTGGGGTGCCTTCTGTGTGGAGTCTCCATATCCTCCCTGTGGTCATGTGGGTTTCCCCCGGGTGCTCCGTTTTCCTCCCACATTCCAAAGACATGCTGTAGGTGGATTGGATACTCTAAATTGGCCCTAGGTGTGAGTGCGTGTGTGTGTGTGCCTTCTGTGGAAGGTTGGGTGCTGGGCTGGCATCTCGACACTGTAAAATGATACTGCCAATCATGAGCGGACAGGTGATCTGCTATGGCGACCCCTAACCGGAAAAAGCCGAAAGAAGAACAAGATATCCAAGGAAAATTCAGTATTCCTTATTCCGTGAGTCGGCTAAGGCTGGGAAAACTAGAATATATTGTTAGCTAGCAGTTCTCCACAGAAGCTCAATTTGATTTAATTAATTTAATAATTGAGGAGCTGAACTGCTGAGGTTAGAAGTGAAAAAATGGAATTTCTCAGAAAAGAAGCTAAGTGCATCTTCGTCATGTGAAATACTTACAGACACTAAGTCTACGTATGTCAGTAAGTCTGTTTCCTCTTGCAGGAAGGAGAACATTAAGGAGAAAACCAGACAGGAGAGGGTACATCTGCTAGCTGGTTTTCGAAGTTTAACACAAACCAGTGGAAAGGGCACTGCTGTATTGTAACATTTCATAATTGCATTTTTATTTGTGTTTCTGAGTGAAGAAAATCTTGCATTTTATTCCTTGTGATTATTTAAATCATTAAAGTATTTTTCCACTTCCAGTTGTACGTGTGATACATATATAAAATAACAACAGTAAGGAACAAATGTATGGCTCTGTATTATTTTCATTTAACATTCTATTGTATTTAGTTAGTTAATTAGTTAGTTAGTTAGTCAGTCAGTCAGTTATTAGCCTTTGATTACTAGAAAAGTCTAATAGGTTAAAGCCCCTTTTCAGAGGAGGCCTGGATAGAAAAGTTCCATATTACATACATTTGTATGAACTAACATTAAAATGTACTATATAACACTCAGGACTATACAACTTAGCAGGTGATCACCATGCTACATGCAGTATATAGTATTTACAGAATATGAAGCTCAAAGACACATGAATAGAGCATGCTATATATGCATCATGTAAAACTCACTCAAATCAATAGGGCATTCAGTAGTACAGCAATTTTAGCACATAGGGTCATATGTTCATAGACGGTTACTAGGTTGTTGGCCCTAGGGCCTTTATAAGTCTAGCCATGTTATACCCTTATTGACCACGTTGTATGATCTATATTTACAGTGCAAGTCTATGATCAGCAGCAACTGCCCTTATCCAAGGGGGACATAGGTGACAGCCCCAGGATAAATTTATAGTCTCCCATCCAGTTGTCTAAGTTACTCTTAAATAGGGTCACTAAGGAGTTCTGTTTTACGTGAATTTTGAGTTTGTTCCAGAGGAGTGGCAATCTCTGTGAGATATATCTGTCTCTCCAGTATGTCCTGTTAATGTTGCAGGCTAGGTTAAGATCCCTAGGGTGAGTGAATCTTGTCCCATTTGACTTGATCATGTGCAGCATTTCCATTAGGGCAGGGTCAGAGACTGATCTGTAGCCCAGGCACAAGTCGACTCTCAGCAACCTATAAGATACAGAGTACAGTGACAGGGCCTACAGTCTGTCCATGTAGGTCATGTGTTGAAGGCCCTGAATTTTTTTGATGAGAAACTTCAGAGGTGTCTCCAGCTGCTGCAGGTGTCTGGTGAGGTGCATACAGAAGGAAGCACTGTGCTCTGTTAGTGGTCTGATGAGGGATGAGTACAGGGGAGTTATAACATCCTTAGCGCTAGATGTGATGCCCTTGCTTATGAGATGTGTAACATAGAAGGCCTTCCTTACCACTGTGGACACATGGTGATTGAAGTTAAAGTTTCTGTCAACCTGTGTTCCCAAATCTCTCACCACAGGGTTTGAGCTAAGGGGGGAACTGTTAATACTGTAATTTGCAGGGACTTCCCCTTGGCCAAAAGTGATGGTAAACTAAACACAAAAAAATGCGTTAAGTCTGTGGCTTTGGCACCAATCATTTGTCTGTGTAAGCTCTTTTTGTAGTATGTCATCATCGTTGGGGGACTCAATTATTGCATCCATTTGCAGTCATCGGCAAACTTGGTAAGCCACAGTCCATCTATATTCAACTGGACTCCTGATAAATAGATTCCAAACAGTAGGGGGCCCAGTATAGATCTTTGTGATACACCACTGGTAACTGGTCTGCTGATAGAGGTGGAATCCCCAACTTTGACAGACTGTGAGACAAAAATAGCCTCCCAGGTGAAAGATAGCCATAAGACTTTTTTTAATTATGTTTGAAACCGCATGGGAAATGCTCAAATATGTGCTGAGTTAATCATGAATGATAACACTTACACCCAGCCTGAAACTATAGCAAATCAGCTGACCAACAAGTTAATTCCAAACTCTACCCCCATTACCTCCTACTACACCCAAAGAAATACCTGAAATCATCCCCCTACTGGTCATTACAAGGGAACAGCTCCTTACTGTGCTTACTAAAGCTGAAAACACAGCCTCCATGGGTTCTGACAACATTACGGGATACTTCTTAAATAGCTTAAAACAGAATCTATCAGCACCAGTAGATACCCTCTTTAATCGCAGCCTCCATACGGACTTTGTCCCAGAAGAATGGAGGACTGCAACATTCATCCTTCTGTACAAGGGGGGGGGGCATCAATTGGTCCAGGGAACTACAGATCAATAAGCTTGACCAGTCTTATCTGCAAGGTCATGGAGAAAATTATCTTGGACCTGATCAATAATTACATAGGAACTCTCCAAAAACTGGACCAGACCCAATTTGGCTTTGTCAAAGGGAAGTCTTGCCTGCTCAGTCTGGTGGATTTCTTTGAGATCAGTTCCATGGATGGGAGCAAAATGATACACCCCACTTATTTAGACCTGGCCAAAGCTTTTGACACAATCCCCCACTCAGGCAGCATAGATAAACGTACTAAGTTATGCATAAATCCCTACATTGTCAGATGGTTAGCTAACTGGCTGACTAACAGTACTCATGTTTCCCATATAGTTGAATCCACTTCTGATAAGAAAGCTATTACTAATGATGTCCCACAAGGCTCAGTGTTGGGACCCTTCCTGTTTGGTATATACTTCACTGAAGTGAATGCTGATGTTGGGGGCCTCTGGCTCAACCAAATTTGCTGATGCCTGTAAGTTGGAAGAAATAATTGAATCTCCAAATTATATTTATTTAGTTAACATTTGTTTACTAGGAAAGTCCAACTGGGAGAGAGCCCATTTTCAGCTGAGGCCTGCATAGAAATGCTCCAGATGCATGTCTTTGGAATGTGGTAGGAAACCGGAGCACCCAGAGGAAACCCACATAAATGCAGAGATGACAAGCAGGCTCCACACATAAGGCATCCCAGATGAGAATTAAACCAGACAACCTCTAGCTGTGAGAAAAAAATAATAACTACTGCACCACTACACCACCAGGCAATGTTGACTTCCTACAAACAGGCCTAAATAAGACAAATGACTGGTGCCAAAACCATGGTGTGAGACTAAATGCAAAAAAATGCATAATCACACCTTTCAGTAAATCAGATATCCATGCAAATTATAATATTGATAACACACCCTTAAAAGAAGACCTAGTGATGAGGGGCTTAGAAACTCACATAGATAGTAACCTAAACTTAGCTACAGTAGTGAGGAAATCCTTTTGTGTGACTCAGCGTACAATTAATGGCATGGCATCAACATCAAAGGAAGTCATAGTGCCATTGTACTTGGCCCTCAAAAGGCCCATAATCGAATACAGTGCTCACTTCTGCACATACCTCCCAAACGTCCCGAATTATCCGTTTTTTGCCGAGTTTTGGGTCAAAAAATGGGGTGCCACGATTCCCGAGTGGCAACCCTTCATTTCTGATTTTCCCAGTGGTTTTTTTTTTTTAATTTTTTTGTCCTGCATGTTGCTGACATCACTGCGCATGCGTGATGATGTCAGCTCCATCAGCCTGTTGGAATTCAGCACTCACGTATATTGTGCATGCATTTCCAGTGTGTTTTTGAATGTGTGTGAGCGGGAAGGAAGTAACGACTGCTTTTCTAAATGGATCTGGCTTCCTGCAAGAAGGACACACTTATAAATGGATTATTATGGGAATATGCGAGCGCCGAGTGGAACGGACAAGTTCAGGTAAGGTGTATGTGTAAAAAAATAGAAAACTCTCAACAAAAACAACAAATTCATATAATTTGTCAGGCAAACTCATGTGTAGTAAATTATTGGTACTCCTTAATCAGAAGTTTAATTTTTAAGCCGAGCTAACCGAATATTGCAATAAACCTTTCTCTAGCTTCTTTTGTTGGCAGCTTAAGTGGCAATAGTACTTAGCATCTGGCAAATTAACCCGAATATTTATCCAAGAGATTTGTTCCCCTGCATTATGAATTTAAATGTAGCGATATCTTTGAACAGTTTTCTTTCATCTGTGCCCCTCCTCAAAGAAGTCAAACATTGATTTTCCAATATACAAGATGTAACTTCTAACACACGTTCTGCCAAAAAATACCCTCTGTTTTAGTGGGAGATATCACGTCACTTTATAAGAATTAAGTAGTTGCAAAACATTCTAAAGAAAATAGTTTATAGTGCATAAAAATATAAGGCTTGGGGGAGAAAAATATAGCTTAGTAAGGATTTTGACATTAGCACTCTTTTGCTTAATTTTTTTTTCTTTTGCTGCAGCATATACATTTCCACTTAGTCACAGAACTTAAACCACATTGAGTTGTCTGAACCCAATGAAGAAAATGCCGATTCATTGTTCCAGTTATGTTAATCCAATATCAGTGCATGCACTGTTTCTCTTCCTAAAATTATTTTTTTTCACTTTTTTCATATCTAGTTCTATAATATTCTGAAACTGTAATTTATTTCTAATCCAAAGTAATATCCCAGCAGTCTTTTAAGCTTGTAATAAGTCAACTGCACAAGCTTATGAGTTTTTGTGATGCACAAAAGACCCCCCACACACATACACACACTGATATGTTAAAAGAAATAATCATTAGCAATGGCTGAAATACTGAAACAGTGACCAGAGGAACTAACTGACCACCCCTGTTGGAAACTTTATGTACTGTAGCAGCCTGTTCTTATGTCCTTTAACCAGTAGCCGTATCACTGGATCGGAGACTACATGACTGGTAAATCATTTCAACGTACTGAGAAGTCTCATAGCAGTCATGATTGTGTGCAAGCATTTGATGTTTGTGGCATATAAAAATGAAATGCTCATACTGATTCATAATAAGTTACTAGGCTTTTGAATAAAAGTTTCCTGGAAGTCCGGAACCTGCCTTCCCAGGTTTATGTGTGATTCTTTTTTATCGGAATCCAGAATGGGTCTAAAAGCTGGCAAAAAACTGAACTTTTTATTTGTGATAGATGCGTATTGTACAATCTGGTGATGCTCTGAGTTACAGATCTGCCTTTAATCTGTGTAACAGATACTTATTCATAGATTCATAGATTAGTACTAGGCTAACTACCCTTGCGAGACATTTTCTTTAAGCCTAGCCAATTATCCCTTGTGAGACTCAAACCCTGCACCTTGTGTTTGTAAGACAAACACTTTAATCATTAGGCTACCCTCCTAACCCCCCCCAGGGTTAAGTGGTATTAACAGGGTGATGTGTACTGACATGATACTAACGCCATGATAAAATGTAGAAATAGTTCAAAAGAATCTCCCTTGTGAAATGCATTGGACACAAAACATTAATCCATACTTTTGTGTCAGTATGAGCTCCATTGGTTTGGTCGACAGGGATTTTGGTTGACATCTGTGTAATTGACTGCATTTGGTCGATTATACAGGTAGCTGACAAGTGTGTGAGATCAACAATCCCCCTGGTATTACTTTGTTTAGCAGATGTCTGTTAATGGTTAAGCATTGTGCTAAAATGTAAAAATAAAATCCAAATAATCATTGCAGAAGTAAAGTTGCATGCAAACATTAGTGTTTATGGTAAATGGGGCGAAATAACTAGGTAATGGGACATTGGAATGGCTACAGGGGGACTCTGGTGCTATATTTTAGTTGTCTGTTCTTCAGTTTGCTTTTGAAAGTTGGTATCCCATAATCCCATTTGAGTGGATGGGGTTACGTAATTATGTATGCAAATTTTATGTTAATCAGCGTACAGATTTGTACCTATTTTTCATGGGCCTTGTCCAGATTTTTGATATTTCCAGGTTGAGAGGTATGCTTCTGCATGTATCTAACTGGGCACTTACACCAACTGGAGTGGGCTGAGAGGTTTCTCACTAAAAAAAATACAAAGCATAAGACACATCTTATGCAGACTAACTAATGGCCCAATCCGTTTACTCTGTCTCATATTTTTTTATTGAGAGAGGACTTATAGCTTTATAGGTAGGTACTAGGCTATCGGCCCAAGGCCCTAAGTAAGCCTAGCCAACAATATTCCTTGGCTTATGCCACCCAAGATAGTTAATTTCCTGTGCCCCTGTCGAGCAGAGCCACAGAAGTGATCCCTGGGGTGTATTTCCTATTTCCCATCTGCTCATCAAGATTTTTCTTGAAGAGTGCTAATGAGGAACTTTGCTTGACATAGATGGGTAGCTTGTTCCAGAGTATAGGAAGTCTGTGGGAAAGGAATCTATCCCTCCAGCATGTCCTGTTTATTCTGATGACAAGGTTTAGGTCCCTAGAGCATGTAGCTCAGAGGGATTGGGATTTCATTAGGTGTAGCATGTCCAACAGTTCTGGGTTTAACATATCTTTATATGTTAGGCAGAGATCACCTCGGAGTAGGCGATATGCTACAGAGTAAAGCTGGAGGTTTTTGAGATGGTCAGTGCAGGGCATCTGTTTGAGGCCAGTAATCCTCTTTGTGAGGTACTTCCGTGGCCTTTCCAGCTGATGCAGATGTCTTGTGAGGTACATTCAAAAAGGGGCATTGTACTCTATAATGGGTCTAATGAGTGCCGAGTAGAGGGGAACAATGACCTCTTTTTTCCTGGATGAGAACCCTTTTTTTGATGAGGTGTGCCACATAGAAGGATTTCCTGACTACTGTGGCGATGTGATTATCAAAGGAGAGACTACTGTCCACCTGGGTCCCAAGCACTCTTATCACACATTCGGAATTAATTAGACTGCCGTTTATGTGGCAGTTCATGGGTACAGAGTTTTTACCAAAGGGGATGACATTGCACTTTATGGCATTGAGCTTGAGGCCATGCCTCTGGCACCAGGCATCTGTCTCAGTGAGGCCCTTCTGTAGGATGCCCACATTATTTGGGGACTCGACTATGGCTCCCAGTTTGCAGTCATCTGCAAACTTCATTATCCAGAGGCCTTCTGTGTCAGTCTGTACTTTAGAGAAGTAGATACCAAACAGGAGAGGTCCCAGGACGGAACCCTGTGGTAGTCCACTTGTCACTGGTTTGAAGTCAGATTTGGAGTCTGCAACTTTTACAGTGTGGGTTCTATCAGTGAGCCAGTTGGCAACCCATCTTGTGACATAGGGATTTATGCCTAGTTTAGTGAGTTTAGCTATAATTCCAGAATAGGGGATGGTGTCGAAATCCTTCGCGAGGTCATGATAGGCTGTGTGAATCACCTTACCCTCATCTACGGCTTTGGTGACTGCCTCAGCGAAGTTGATCATGTTCAGAAGGCATGATCTGCCTTTCACAAACCTGAACTGGGTGGGGTCCAGAGTTTGGAGGTTACCAATGTCTTTGTTTATGAGTTCCATGATGATACATTCCATGGCCTTGCAGAACAGGCTCGTCAGGCTAATAGGGCGATAGTTCCCGGGATCAGTGGTGGCTCCCCCTTTGTGGAGTGGGATAACTGTTGCTGTGCGCCATTCAGTAGGCACAAAGCCTGATGTGAGACTATGATTGAACATGGTGGTTAGGTGGGGAGCTGGTTTGTTCTGAAGTTCTGACTTTTAAGGCATTCACTGATCCAGCCTTAATGAAAATGTTACATATTTGCAAAAAAGTTATACAAGGGTTACAAGTTCCATAGACCTGAACCTTATTTGTGATTTTAACAGAACTTGCAGGTGAGACAGATTCGTATCCCAAAGAATACCTCATCTATGGAATAAACTTCCCATCTTCATAAAACAAAGCACACCCTTCATTCTCTTCAAAAAGAGTTTAGAGAAATGGATGGGAAACCGTAAAGTCACTCTTAGGGTACTGCCCATGTCCCTTATAGACAGAGACAGTCTGTAAAATTACTCAGGGCTCCAACACCCAAAGACCCACAACCCTAATACTACTCCATCCCATATCTGGGGAATTAAGATATAGCATTGTCATATCCTGAGTATTATTGGCTAGGCTTATGAAGGCTCTTGTGCCATTAGGCTAGTAATCGCCTATGAACCTACAGGCTTAGGAAGTTGCTAGAATAATATGATTTATGCTTGCATGTATTTTCTGAATGATATGAAATCTGAAACTTAAATGTATGGCATTATTTAGTGATTTCAATTATCATAATTTCTCAGAAAATTACAAATTTTATGAGGAACAGACCAAAAACATAAGGCAAAAATCTGGCCATTCTGTGAAAATCTGGACAGTTTAAGAAGGATGCCAAACTTTTAACACTGATGGAGATGTTTGGCATTTTGGTACATAGTATAATGCATGTTGGTACCACTGCAGCACTTGTTATATAAAAGAAGAAATGTTCAAGGCCATGCTTCAAATCCTACAATATAATTACTCTGTTACACTGAAAATAGCAAAGATTCAGCAAGAAAGGACTGACAAGTCCAGCTTGCTAGGTTGCTAGATTTCAGAAGCATTTACTGGATGAGGATCCTCTGTTGGTTTTGTTTGGAATAAGTATTCCCCATTCTACTCTTATAAGTTAAAGGATAAAAAGGGTCAGCTGTTCCTGACAGGAAATGGCAGCAAATTATGTCCTAGAACCCTTCATGCTGAACTTCAAGTCAGTAGCCAAAAGGGAGAACTGGTCATAGGCTGAGCAAGTCAGTCTGGTAGCTCTGATCTTTCACAGGGAGTAAAGTGCTACTTTAAAACTCTTAAAGTAAATCATTAAGTAAAGTATTAGGATTTATTCACCTTCTGTGCTCTTCTCTTGGTCAGACTTTTCATCTTTCATAAATCCTGACTGGTGAGGGAGGGAATAAAATATTCCTCTTTGTTTTGATTTTTATTTATTTAACATTTGTTTACCAGGAAAATCTGACTAAGACAGGGCCTATTTTCAGAAGAGGCCTAGGCCGAAATGCTCCAGATGGATATCTTTGTAAGCTATAGCTGTCTTCCTAGGCTATAGTTCCTTTGGGATATAGGTTCATAGGTTGGTACTAGGCTGTAAAATACTGGTATCACTGGACTCCTCTATGAAACCTAATAAGGCCCTTATTTCTATAATAGAAATACCATTCAGAATGATAGCTAATGACATCATAAAGTCTTTACCAAAGTCAGGTATGGTGTATTAACTAGCCTAAATTATACAAGCAGATACCTAGAAGCTTTGTCTTTAAAGACTGCCAATGCTATCATTATTGCATAATACGCAGCATTTCATTATAGGTGGCTGGCATACCAAAGGTGAAAATAGCTCAAACCACATCTTTTTGTCTCAGCTGGTGGCAATCCTATGGCAAATGTTAAAATCTAAACAAATAAAAACCTCTGTGTACCCACCCATAGACACAAAGCTTAGAGGGATGTTTAACTAAAATATTCAAGATACTATTACAAAAGGTCATTGACCAACAAGGAAAATGTGTGACTATTTGTTGCCTCGTGTCCTGTTTGTGAACTGAAGTACCACAGTGCTCCATGAGAATTTCACATTAAATTTAATAAATCAGAGTCAAGTCAAGAGGAGAAACAATATAAAGCATCCCGCCCCATTGCTGGAACCACACAAAGAGACACTGAAGGAAAAACAACATAAAGCATGACCCCCCATTTCTGATAATAGACAGAGACACTGAAGGAAAAACAACATAAAGCATGACCCCCCACTTCTAGTAATAGACAAACAGACACTGAAGGAAAAACAATATAAAGCATGCCCCCCATTGCTGGAGATACACAAAGAGACACTGAAGGAAAAACAACACAAAGCATGACCCATATAAAATAATCAAGGAACAAGACTTAAAGCTCCACAAATGAATTAGAACATTTTCTTTGCTTTATTCCATGGCAATTAGAAGTTTTGAGCACTTACACGAGTGCATGGATCGTGCTATCCCAAACAGAACCAAGACACTATCATCCAAAAAAAGGAAGCCAATCTGGTGGTCCCCTGCCATAAACAAACTGTACAACAGACGGAAGAAACTGTTGCAAAAGAGAGTAAAATCCCATGAGTGGAGGAGCTCCCTGGTCAGCCTCAGTAAGAAGCTGAGATCCCTTATAAGATCCTCCAAAACTAGCTACAAAAACAAAATCACCACTAAATCCAAGGACAACCACAAATCATTCTATAGCTATATCAAGAATCTAGATGGCTTATTGGGAGCTAATTAGTATGCACTTCATGAAAATCTCCTTAACACATAAAAATATGATTATAAATAACTCCATGTTGTGGTTGCTAAAAGAATTTTGTACTTCACCTATTACACCTAAACATATGGTCTGTTACCCATTAAATATTATTATTAGTTATCTTTATATTCATGCACCCTAAGTATAGGAATGGAATTTATTGTATTCCTATAATGTATACTCAGGGTATGCTTATGTCATCTACTTGAAGGAGCTCATTTAGCTATAGATAATAATCTAAAGTACTGGTATCAGCTGATATCTGATAATAAAGTTAAAAATCTAGATTTCTTAAAACAAGAATTTGATCTAAGAGAAACTTGCTGGTTAGAGGTTCAGATCTTTAGACAACATCTCATTGATAGAATAGATCTAATGTCTATAACAGTTAAAGAATCTATTCCAAAACTGATTGATTACTTGATAATAAATTTACAGCATAAAGTTTCTGATAAAGGTAAACTTTCATATATACATAAAATTATCAGACAAGAAACTTTTACAATGTAGATTCATACTGAATTATTTCACCTCTATTAATGGGGACCCACCAACTCAACAAGATAAACAATATATATTGAATCTGCTTATAGAACTACATCTTCCATTGTCTGGAGACTTTATACATGGAAATTTTTACATAGATCTTTTATACACCTTTGATGATGAATAAAATTAATAATAAAGATAATCTATGTAAGAGATGTAATGTAGAAATTAATGCTGACTGGGCTCATATGTTTTATGACTGTATGAAGTTGAAAGAATACTGGAAGTCAATTAATGAATTTTTGCAGGCTCTTTTACAGATAATTTCATTATTTCTAAGTCTCTTATATTATTCAACACACCTGTACCTCAATGTGTTAAAAAGATTAAGCTTCCCTTGTTATGGTCTATCCTAGCAGTGGCTAGGAAAATAATAACTAGAAATTGATTTCAGATACACCTCCTTCGTTCAATGAATTTAAAAATGTTATGAATATAATGTGTCATATGGAAATAAGCACAATTAGAATGAGAACAACTAGAAAAACATCACATTTTATTGTATGGGATAATTTACAAAATTTGTTAAAAAAATTCTAATTTCAATAGCACAGTATTTTAGTTTAATTAATTGATCTGATTGTAGTGGATGTCTTTGTAAATACTTTAGTTGTTTTGTTGAATATTATAATAATACCTATTTTTAATTATTTGTATAAAATTGTTATGATATTTCTCTTATATGTTAAAACAATAAACTTGTTTTGAAAAAAAAAAAAGAATCTAGATGGCAACACCCAGATCTGCTCTGAGTTACAGCACAAAGGCACAAAAATTACAGGAACAACTGATATTGCCAACATCCTGTCAGATCGGTTCAGTGCTAACCTTACCCCCATCTCACCCCCTAAAGGGCCCATATCTATACAGGAAGAATGGAGAGTCCCTGTAATCACAACTATGCAGGTAAAAGCTGCACTCTCTAAAGTCAAAAACACAGCATCCATGGGACCAGACAACATCCCAGCCTGCGTCCTACATGAACTTCAAAACTAACTGGCTCCCCACTTAAGCACCATGTTCAATAATAGCCTTGCATCAGGCTTTGTGCCCACTGAATGGTGCACAGCAACAGTTATCCCACTCCACAAAGGGGAAGCCACCACTGATCCTGGGAACTATCGACCTATTAGCCTGACGAGCCTGGTCACAAGGCCATGGAATGTATCATCATGGAACTCATAAATAAAGACATTGGTAACCTCCAAACTCTGGATCCCACCCAGTTTGGGTTTGTGAAAGGCAGATCATGCCTCCTGAACCTGATCGACTTCTTTGAGGCAGTCACCAAAGCCGTGGATGAGGGTAAGGTGGTTCACACAGCCTATCTTGACCTCACAAAGGCTTTCAACACCATCCCCCATTCTGGAATTATAGCTAAACTCACTAAACTATGTATAAATCCCTACGTCACAAGATGGGTTGCCAACTGGCTCACTGACAGAACCCACACTGGAAAAGTTGCAGACTCCAAATCTGACCTCAAAGCAGTGACAAGTGGAGTACCACAGGGTTCTGTCCTGGGACCTCTCCTGTTTGGTATCTACTTCTCTGAAGTACAGGCTAACACAGAAGGCCTCTGGCTAATGAAGTTCACAGATGACTGCAAACTAGGAGCCATAGTCAAGTCCCCAAATGATGTGGACATCCTACAGAAGGGCCTCACTGAGACAGATGCCTGGTGTCAGAGCCATGGCCTCAAGCTCAATGCCAAAAAGTGCTTTGTCATCCCCTTTGGTAAAAACTCTGTACCCATGAACTACCACATAGGCAGCAATCTACTTAACACCGAATGCGTGATAAGAGATCTTGGGACCCAGGTGGACAGTAGTCTCTCCTTTGATAGTCACATTGCCACAGTAGTCAGGAAGTCCTTCTACATGACACACCTCATCATAAAAGGGTTCTCATCCAGGAAAAAAGAGGTAATTGTCCCCCTCTACTCAGCACTCATTAGACCCATCATAGAGTACAATGCCCCTTTTGGAATGTACCTCACAAGACATCTGCAGCAGCTGGAAAGGCCACAGAAGTACCTCACAAAGAGGATTACTGGCCTCAAACAAATGCCCTACACAGACCACATAAAAAAACTCCAGCTTTACTCCGTAGCATATCGCCTACTCCGAGGTGATATCTGACTATCATATAAAGCTATGTCAAACCCAGAGCTGTTGGACATGCTACATCTAAAGAAATCCCAATCCCTCTGAGCTAGGGACCTAAACCTTGTCACCACAATAAACAGTGCACACTGGAGGGATACATTCCTATCCCAGAGACTTCCTATACTCTGGAACAAGCTACCCATCTATGTCAAGCAAAGTTCTTCATTAGCACTCTTCAAGAAAAATCTTGATGAGTGGATGGGAAATAGGAAATACACCCGGGAATCACGTCTGTGTCTCTGCTGGACAGTGGCACAGGTAAATAACTTTCTTGGGTGGTGTAAGCTATGGTACCTTTCTGGCTAGGCTTACATCGGCCCTTGGGCCGATAGCCTAGTACCTACCTATGAACCTATAAATGATATCAGCTGATACTGCTCTGCTGTCTAGGTACTAAGGAAGTAATTAAAGGAACTGTTATAATGCATTTTGGATCTGTTAGTCTGCACCGAGCCCTTGGCTGGTTTTGGTTGAAGAAAAGACTCCCTATGGTAAGTTGATTCCTCGACACAGAAAGAGATGTGATTGATTGTGACCCAGATTGACTAGAGATGGGGGTATTTAGAGGTCATTTAGAGAGAGTGAGATGAACAACTAATACTGACTTACCCATCACTGGAGAAGGTAAGAGGTCTGCACCATTCTAATGGCACCACCTACTAGATGAAGTGTATGGCATTCAGCATGCAGACAAGGGATGCAGACTTGGCTCTACCAAGCCATATTCATCTAGTAGACTTCACCACATGTGTGGGAGCTCAGGCACACAAAAGTCATTGAATCATAGAAAATACAAGGAACCGGACCCAGTGGCCATTTACTCCTTGCCAGTTCTCACTCCTAGATCTTGCCTATTTTTTCAAGGAGCAACAGTCAAGTCATACTAAGGATGAATTTGTGGATACCTTACTATTTTGTGAAGGACAAAAGGATTTTGTATTGCTCAGTTTGGAGTAGAAGTTTGCTTGGGGGTGAGGGGTAAGCATGACAAATCAGTCTCTCCGTCATGTTTTGTTTATTTCCTAAAACAAATCTTGATCCCTGGTTCAACTGTTGGTGAGCCTGTATGATTTGTGGAGATAAGAGATGTTGGACTGTGTGAAACCTAATGAGCTCAAAGACAAGGAGCTTGCTACCTGTAAGGAGTCTATAGGACATCGGACAAAGGAACAGTGCTTCCAGCCTCTCTTTGTAGCTGTTGTAAGTCTGTTCCAGTTTCTTGATATGCCTAGTAAGATACACTGCAAAAAAGGACATTGTATTAGACAATAGTGCTGATCAATGTGAAATACAGAGTGGCAAAAACTTCCTTGCATCTAGATGAAATACTTTTTGCAATCAGCTGTGCCAGGTAAAAAGATTTCCAAACCAGTGTCCAACATGATGGTTAAAGGCAAGTTAATTATCTATCCATGTTCCAAGGTCTCTCATAATACTTTCATTTTGAAAGTGGGTGTTATCTCTACTATAAGAAGGTTAGGATTGTTTACCAAAAGAATTGATATGGTACTTTTTAGTATTTATCCATTTGGAATACCAGTTGTTGTTATGCATATATTCCAGGTGGACTTAAGAATGAAACCAAATTTGTAGTCATCCACAGACTTGGCTAGTCAGAGATCCCATTTACTATTTGGAGATCTGAGAAGTAGATGATTAATAGTAGAGATTTCTGGAGAGATCCCTGTGAACACCACTGGTCACCTTCACATTCACAAAGGACACAGCTACCACCCACATTATGTGAGTTCTATCCCTCAGTAAATTTGCAATCCACCTAACTACATTGGGATGAAGTTGGAAATTATTCAGTTTATTCTGTTAGCATATGACATGGTATCAAATGCTGTAGCTAGGTTAAGCAGAGGAACCTTCAGCAAAAAAAAAACAATTTGCAAAACTGCAGGAACCCCGTTGCGTTGGCTTCCTACATACAGTACCCATTCCTTACACCTCCCCAAGCTCTTCAAGTGGAGATTAAAAAAAAGTCTGCATTTAAGTATCTGGGGCTTCTACAGTACAGCAGCCAGTCAGTTCCCAATCTTCCTGCCTCAATTTTAGTTAAAATAAATAAAAAAAAAAAAAAAAATATATATATATATATATATATATATATATATATATATATATATATATATATATATATATATATACACACACACACACACACACACACACACTACATATATATATATATATATATATATATATATATATATATATATATATATATATATATATATATATATATATATATATATATATATATATATATATATATATATATATATATATATATATGCTACCACCACACCACTGCGGCTTATATAAATATATATATATATATATATATATATATATAAAGATTATATATACACACATATATATATATATATATATGTGTGTGTGTGTGTGTGTGTGTGTGTGTGTGTATATATATATATATATATATATATATATAAATATATATATATATATATATATATATATATATATATATATATATATATATATATATATATATATACACATATATAATATATATACATATACGCACACATATGCACACACACACACACACACACACACACACACACACACACATATATATATATATATATTTTATTTTTATTTTTTTTTTTTTTTTTAGCAAACTGCTCACTATAAATGTTGCAAGCGGTTGCTACAGTTTATACCCTGCACAGGCACTAGAACTGTCAGGCTTTAGTTTAATAAAAAGCCTTACAAGATTTTTGATATAATTTTTTATTATGATTCATTCCGTGGCTTTGAAGATGAGACAAGTCAGCCTAATGAGACTATCGTTTCTGGTATCACAGGTGGGTCCATCTTTGTAAAGTGGTATCACAACAGTTGTGTGTCATATTTTAGAGACAAAACTAGTGGTTAAGGTCAGGTCAAGTAGCTGCAGGAGAGGGTCCACTGGAGCACATTTGGTACTGTCTGTCAGGCAAGTGGGTATATTATCAGGTCCCATGGCTGATGCATTTTTCATTTTGAAGAGTACCTTTAGCAAGTGCTATTTGGTTACAATGGTGGGGGTAGAGATTCATTGGAATATATGGACTTTGTATAATTGCTCTGGAGAGGAAATTTGCACTGAAGTTTTTAGCTAGAATGTTGGCTATATCTACTGGATGCAAGTAGGTAGTGCCATTATTTTGGGCAATCCTGGAGTTTATTCCTTAGTTTCCTAATGTAACTAAAGAAATATTTGTACCTGTATTTAGCTTCCAATGCTATTGTAAATTCCTGGGATGTTATTTCTAGTTCCTTCTATAACTTTTAATGTTAACCTTGATTTGAGGGATTTTTATTTTATTGTATACTTTTTTTCTTTTATTGTATTGCTTATTTACATATTTAAGCAAAAAAAAACATGCAAAAACACTATAAACTTAAAACAAACTAAGAAAAAGACGCAGAACATTACCGTATAACCACAGAGTTCTGAAGAAGTCCTGTCACTTGGACGAAAGCACTCAACTGTGTTTAATAAAGTGTGCTTATATGGTGACGCTGTGTGTCCTTCTCTTAGTTTATTTACATATTTGGAATACAAGGCTGGTTAAGGATTTAAACTTCCAATTTTTGTTTGGCTCTGGTGGGGACTGGCTGGACAATGCATGTATCCAAGTGTGAAAAGAGTTTATGTGCATAACTACTTGCCATGTATTTTGTGTAATACAGTTCAACTTAAATTTTGAGACTTCATCAGAGAATTCTTGAAGTATGGTATGCTTGTAGTTTCAGAATTTTGTGATATTTGGATTGAGCTGTTTGGATATTTTGAAGGAAAGCTTGTAATTGGACTGAAATGGGAAAAGGAAGGTAAAAACCAGGTGAAGAATATTTTGTTTTCTAGTGAGTCCCTTGACAATTTGTTCAGGGAGCTTTTGCTTAGGAAATCAAGGAATTTTAGGGTGTAATTTACAGTTGAGGTATAAGTAACCCAGTTTATCACTAGGTAATTAAAGTCTCGTAGGATAATGGAATTCCTGTTAATTTGAGATCACCTTGTGTTTTTAGACATCTAACATGGTTTTCTGGGAGCATACAGTGGTCCTGTGACATGCTGTGATCTGATGGTTGATCCTATTTAGCATGATTTCGATCTTAATTCAGTTTTTGTGTTTCTAGGGATCTCCCTATGAGTAATGCAGTCTTTACCATATGTGGATATTTCACCACAGTTACCACTGGGCCAAAAGGCATGGCAGGTGCAAAACCTGGTATCAAGGAAAGGGGCTCTTTCTGTACTTGTAAACCAAGTTTCCATAATAACACACATGCATGTGCTCCAAATGCAGTAGACTTCAAAATCAGGCAATTGATTTTTTAAACTCCTGGTGTTGCACAGAGCCACCTTGATGTGGTCTAGTGCTCGTCATGTTTCTTTTATTTAGGTTAGGAGATCCCTTGCCTGGACTCTGCCTAAAAAGTCACTAATGGCCAACAAAAGCTATAACCGGTATGTGGAAGCCCTTTAATGAGAGGTGGAGCCACCCCTGACAAATTCAGAGTGACTGTCTAGCATCTCTTCCCATGATCCCCCTTGAATTCCACCAACTATGCAGCTAATTGTAAATACCAATCATCTTTTCTTAGTACTTTGGCATCATTCTAGAGGAAGGCAGGATTCCACATATTTAAGACATGCAGATAGAGCTCTGTCATGGCTCTCTAAATACCCCTCAGGGTTTTATGCACCAGGTCTTTCATGCCCAGATTCCACATATTTGTGGCATGCCGATAGTGCTCTGTCATGGCTCTCTGCATATCCCTCAGGTTTTATGCACTAGGTCATTCGCGCCCAGATTCCACTAACTTGTAACATGCAGATAGAGTTCTGCATGGCTCTCTCCATATCCCTCAGAGTTTTGTGCACCAGGTCATTCATGTCCAGAGTCTACTAATTTGTGACATGCAGAAAGAGTTCTACATGGCTCTCTGCATATCCCTCAGGGTTTTATGCACCATGTCATTCATGTCCACTTTTGACTAATTTGTGACATGCAGATAGACTTCTGCATGGCTCTCTCTATATCCCTCAGGGTTTTATGCACCAGGTCATTCATGTCCAGATTCCACTAATTTGTGACATGCAGATAGAGCTCTGTCATGGCTCCCTCCATATCAATCCGGATTTTATGCACCAGGTCATTCATGTCGAGATTCCATTAATTTGTGACATGCAGATAGAGTTCTGTGTGGCTCCCTGCATATTCCTCAGAGTTTTATGCACCAGGTCTTTCATGCCCAGATTCCACTAATTTGTGACATGCAGATAGAACTCTGTCATGGCTCTCTGCATATCCCTCAGGGTTTTATGCACCAGGTATTTCACGCCCGGATTCCATTAATTTGTGACATGCAGATAGAGCTATGTCATGGCTCTCTGCATGCCCCTCAGGGTTTTATGCACCAGGTCATTTATGTCAAGATTCCACTAATTTGTGACATGCAGATAGAGTTCTGCATGGCTCTCTGCATATACCTCAGGGTTTTATGCACCAGGTCATTTATGTCAAGATTCCACTAATTTGTGACATGCAGATAGAGCTCTGTCATAGCTCTCTGCATGCCCCTCAGGGTTTTATGCACCAGGTCATTTATGTCAAGATTCCACTAATTTGTGACATGTAGGTAGAGTTCTGCATGGCTCTTCATATGGCTTGGTTTCTGAAAGCCAGCAAACTCAATGTCACCCTGTCTATGTTCAGCTATATGAGAGTTGAATCAGTGTGTCTGACAATGAAGTTACCAATCACTGGTTCATTTTTGTAAGAAGAGTGTCCAGATGCACTAGTTTTCAGTGTGGGTTATTACCTGGTGACCCTTTACGGTATCAGTATGTTTGCATTATTAAAGTGTTTCTGCATTTATCCAAGCTAGTTTACTGTGTGTCAGTGTGGAATGCAGTGGTTGCGATGTGTGTTGCTCATTGGTTGTGGTTATTTGTGAGACGGAGGCCCCCAGCCCATTTAAATAGTTGCATTTCTGACATATAGGTAGTAATAAGTTAAGGAATAATTAATTCTGTGTGAACCTCAGGCAATTGTTACAATGCCTGAGAATACCAGGTACTATGAAGCTGGCAATTGAGGGTGGATAAGCTGGCTAACCTTCCACTTTAGCTCAAGAATACAGTAAAGGAATATAATACTATCTGATTTTATGTAACATTTTAAATAGTTAGTATTTAAGTGGGAATAAATTTGTTACATTAAGGTATGGTGGCTTCAGGATTTATGTACAAGTGGTATGTACTTGTACAGTAAAAGGGGTGAAATAATTTTATTGGAATGTGGCTTAAAAATTTATTTCTAAATAGCTCATATTTATGATGTAAGAGGGGAACAATTAGTAAAGGAAAGATGAATAGGAACAGTTCACAGTTATCTAAGATATTACTGGGTACAAATCTAATTGTTTGGACACCATGATGTAAGTGACAAACTAAGGTACTCAACTGTGCACTGGATCAGGTGTTGGGTGTGACTCTAACTCACAAAAAAAGAGTAGAAGTTCATAGGTCAATAGTGTAATAGGTTCATAGGTGTTTACAAGGATAACAACCACAAGGGCCTTTCTAAGCCTAGCCATACATTCCAAATCTCTGACAAGTTCTGATACCCTTGATGAGTGTAAGCAGAAGTTTGGGAGATGAACATTTACAGGCTGCCTGTGTCCATTAGAGTCATAGGTACGAAACAAGGGATGAGTTTCCTGTTCCCTATCCAATTGTCCAAGTTGCACTTGAATTGGGTTAGGGAGGAACTCTGCTTCACATGGATGGGGAGTCTGTTAAATAGACGGGGTAATCTCTGAGATACATACCTATCTCTCCAACAGGTCCTGTTTATATCACAGACAAGTTTTAAGTCTTTAGAAAGGGTAATTCTGGTGCTGTTTGTTTTGTGGATATGCAGGACATCCATTAGAGTGGGGTCTGACAATGTCCTGTATGCCTGGCATAGATCTCCTCTGAAAAGCCTGTAGGAAACAGAATACAGGGATAGAGCCTTGAGGCGGTCTACATAGGACATTTTACTTATGCTCTGTATTCTTTTAGTGAGGAATCTCTGTGGACATTCCAAATAGTGGATATACCTGGTTAGGTACATGCCAAAGGGAGGCAATGTACTCAATGATAGGTTTGATGAATGCCAAATACAGTGGAACAATGACTTCCTTGGACCTAGATGCCATACCTTTGTTTATAAGTTGGGCAACACAGAATGATTTCCTCACTACTGTAGACACGTGATGGTCAAAGACTAGATTACTATCTATGTGTGTCCCTAAGTCCCTGACTACTGAGTCAATTCTAAGGTGGTGTATTGCCAATATGATAGTTACCATATCATTGTTGGAGCCTTCCTGTGTCCTGACAGAGTGCTCTTCAAACTATCTGGAGATATACAGAGCTGTGTATATTTTTCTGGCACTTCAGAGTTGTGTACTAGTAATTGTTGTTTGACTAATTTTATATCATTGCTGTCTGACTTCAGAGTTGTGCACTGCTATTTTTGCTTTACTGTATAGTTTTTCAGATCTCTGCTGAAGGTGTTGTTTTTCCCATATCCACCCTCCCTATTCCTGTCTTGTTGTTTAAATTTGGAGGCTTTTGCAGTTGCCCGCCCCCACTGTAGATTTGCTCTGGGACACTCCCCCCAGTCCCATCTCTTTACCTCATTCTACCTAATAGACTCCTTCAGCACTTGTTTTTAGTCATTTTTAATTTAATTGCATTTTTAAACTGTTTGGTCTAACATTGCTACATACTCAGGTGTGCTAGCTTAAACTGCATTTGAATGGTTTTTACTGCTGTTTTAGCTACTTTTCTATATATATATATATATATATATATATATATATATATATATATATATATATATATATATATATATATATAAATACCTTTCCTGTAACTAGTGTAGTCCAGATTCAGATTTGCTGTATCCAGGACTGTATGTAAGCTTCCGAGCCCCCCCTCCAAGCTTTCTGTGTTGGAGGGAAGCCTTCGAACTTATCAGTGGGAGTGGTAAGCACTAGGTAACCTATCTACCACATAAGGAGTGGTTCTGGCCCAGAAATTGTAGTTATTGGCCATTTGGGCAGATTTTCCATCTCTCTCAACTTTCTGATTTAAAAGCCCGCATTTGCACTTGTTTCCCCCCTTTCCTGTAACTAGTTTCGTCCAGATACAGATTCTTAGTTTTAGCACTTGAATTTGCTTATTCATGATCAGCACTTATTCAGAACTTGTAAGCACTAAATAACCTACAGCACTCAACCTTCCTCATTACCTAGAGGAAAACAGTTTTGGTACTTACTTTCCTCACTTGCTTAGAGAAGAACAGCTCTTGTACTCACTTTCCTCACTTATATAGAGGAAAATAGTTTTTTATTCAGGCATGTCCAAGGGTCAGCTCCCAGTGTTCTCTCCTGTCTATCTGATGAATCTGGACATATTGGGGTAATGTAGAAATTGCCTCATGTACACAGACAAGCCTCTCCTCCTACCACCCAACACTACAACCTGTGAGAGATGCACTTATCTAGCCAAACTGGAGGTAAATCTCTCTCCAATCAAGACTGAACTTGACAGTCAAGAGGAGAAGGTAAACACTTGCACCACACTACACTCATCACATAGTCTCACTAAACCTACACCACCAAAATCCACACATAGTAACACAAAAACATTTGCGGAGGCTCTCAACAGTAATCTGTCTAAGCAACAGAGACCTCCAAAGCAGAAACGCAAGGAACCTCCATCCCCCAACACAACCCAAATGACACATAGCCTGCAGACTCAGTGTGCCACTCAACCACAGCCAATAAGGCAAAACAACGTATCCAACACACTAGTCATAGGTGACTCTATAGTCAGGCACACTGATGTCCCACTCACCAGGCTAAACAAGGAGAAGGTTACTGTCAGCTGAGTGTTGGGTGCCAGGATCCGTCACATAACCCACGCACTCAGGTCACTCCACAACAAGTACAAATATGACTCTGTCATTGTCCATGTTGGTGTGAACGACCTGAGACATACCTCCCTGGACTACATGAAAAGAGACATGGAAGAGCTCTCTTATCTTGTAGCCCAGGCAGGTATGACCCTAGCCCTGAGTAGCATTCTGCCATCACCCAGAATGATGCAGCAGTACAAGGACAAAATGATTGACTTCAACATTTGGCTAAGCTTCTGGTGCCATTCTAAAGGGATCCAGTATCTGTCTGCCTGGAATGACATGGTCGACAGGCCACAATGCTTTGCCAGAGATGGCCTGCACCTGTCACCCCTGGGATTTCGGATACTGGCTAAGGTTCTTGACACCCCTATAGTGCGTTTTTTAGGCAAGGTTCAAATGACAAATTCACCACCATTACAGGAACAGGCAAGCAAAAACTGAGGGTGATGCTACTCAATGCTAGAACTCTAAATCTCAAAATGCACTCACTTGAGGCACTCCTTAAAATGGAGAACGTCGATATCTGTGCAGTGAATGAGACCTGGTTCAAGGCTCCTGAGAGCACCCCTGCACTACCAGGTTATAACTCATACTACTCTTTTCGGCCATGTAACATGGACCGGAACACCAAAGGTGGAGGTGTGCCCATATTCATTAAGGATATCCACACCTCCAGGCTAGTTCTCAGCATAATGCAGCTGAGATTATCCAAGTGCAACTAACTCTGGGCAAAACTGCAATCCAAATTGTAACTTGCTACAGATCACCCACCATGCCCCAGGAGTCCCACTACTCTTTTCTTGATGTACTAGAAAATATTAGGGTCAACCAAACACCCTAATAATGAGTGATTTCAACTACCCCACCATTAACTGGGAAAACTACTCATGTAGCAACTCCTTCGCTCAATGCTTTCTGGAATTCATAAACTCCAATGCCCAGGATCAACTCATCCACACCCCTACCAGGGGCAACAATATCCTAGATCTAGTCATTACCAACATGAGTGACCAGTGTTCCACACCTGAAGTCAATGCCTCATTGGTCTGATCCGACCATAAGTTAATTACCCTAGATATCCACATCCTGCCCCTACCCTCCCTTAAGGAAACCATGGTAAAAAATTTCTCCAAAGCCAACTTCATGCTTCTTAAGACAGACGTGGTGAACTTCATGACACCCATGCAGATGGACAATACAGTTATGACTACTGAATCCTACACAATTGTACTTTATAAGCACTTACATGAGTGCATGGATCGTGCTATCCCAAACAGAACCAAGATGCTATCCTCCAAAAAAAGGAAGCTAATCTGGTGGTCCCCTGCTATAAACAAACTGTACAACAGAAGGAAGAAACTGTTGCAAAGAGAGTAAAATCTCATGAGTGGAGGAGCTCCCTGGTCATCCTCAGTAAGAAGCTGTGATCTGTAAAAAAACAGAAATAGCAGAAGGTCGCTGATAAACAGTTCACAAACCACAGGTAAGTAAGTAAGAAGCTGTGATCCCTGATAAAATCCTCCAAAGCTAGTTGAGAAAACAAAATCGCCACTGATTCTAAAGACAACCACAAAGCATTCTATAGCTATGTCAAGAATCTCAATGGCAACACTCAGATCTGCTCTGAGTTACAGCACAATGGCACTAAATATACAGACCCAACTGATATTGCCAACATCTTGGCAGATAGGTTCAGTGCTAACTTTACCCCCCTTTCACTCCCTAAAGAGCCCATCTCTATACCAGAAGAATGCAAAGTTCCTGTAATCATGGCTGCACAGGTAAAAACCACACTCTCCAAAGCCAAGAACACAGCATCCATGGAACCAGACAACATCGCAGGCTACGTTCTACACGAACTACAGAATGAACTGGCACCCCACCTAAGTACTATGTTCAATCATAGCCTCACCTCAGGCTTTGTGCCTGCTGAATGGAGCACAGCGATGGTTATCCCACTCCACAACGGGGGAGCCAGCATGGACCCTGGGAACTACTGCCCCATTAGCCTGATGAGCCTGGTCTGCAAGGCCATGGAACGTATTATCATGGAACTTATAAACAAAGACATTGGTAATCTCCAAACTCTGGACCCCACCCAGTCCGGGTTTGTAAAAGGCAGATCATGTCTCCTAAACCTGATAGACTTCTTTGAAGCAGTCACCAAAGCCGTTGACAAGGGTAAGGTGGTTCACACAGCCTATCTAGATCTTGCCAAGGCTTTTGACACCACCCCCCACTCTGGAATTATAGATAAACTCACTAAACTAGGTATAAATCCCTATGTCATAAGATGGGTTGCCAACTGGCTCACTGACAGAACCCACACTGTGAAAGTAGCAGACTCCAACTCCGACTTCAGACCAGTGACAAGTGGAATACCACAGGGTTCAGTCCTGGGTCCTCTCCTGTTTGGTATCTACTTCTCTGAAGTGCAGGCTAACACAGAAGGTCTTTAGCTAATGAAGTTCGCAGATGACTGCAAACTAGGAGCCATAATTAAAACTCCTAACGATGTGGAAATCCTACAAAAGGGCCTCACTGAGACAGATGCCTGGTGTCAAAGCCATGGCCTCAAGCTCAATGCCAAAAAGTGCATTGTCATCCCCTTTGGTAAAAACTCTGTACCCATGAACTACAACATAGGCAGCAGTATACTTAACACCAAAAGTGTGATAAGAGAACTTGGGACACAGGTGGACAGTAATCTCTCCTTTGATAATCACATCGCCACAGTAGTCAGGAAATCCTTTTACGTAGCACACCTCATCACAAAAGGTTTCTCATCCAGAAAGAAAGAGGTCATTGTTCCCCTCTCCTCATCACTCATTAGACCCATTATAGAGTACAATCCCCCTTTTGGTATGTACCTCACAAGACATCTACAACAACTGGAAAGGCCCCAGAAATACCTCACAAAGAGGATTACCTGCCTCAAACAGATGCCCTTCGCAGACTGTCTCAAAAAACTCCAGCTTTACTCCATCGCATATCGCCTACTCAGAGGAGATCTCTGCCTAACATACAAAGCTATGTCAAACCCAGAGCTGTTGGACATGCTCCACTTAAAGAAATCCCAATCCCTCCGAGCTACACGCTCTAGGGACCTAAACCTTGTCACCACAATAAACAGAACATGCCGGAGGGATAGATTCCTGTCACAGAGACTTCCCATACTCTGGAATAAACTACCTATCTATATCAAACAAAGCTCCTCATTAGCACTCTTCAAGAAAAATCTTGATGATTGGATGGGAAATAGGAAATTCACCCTGGGGATCACCTCTGTGGCTCTGCTCAACAGTGGCACAGGAAAATAATTTTCTTGGGTGGCAAAAGCCAGGGTACCTTTTTGGCTGGGCTTGTATAGGCACCAGGGCTGATAGCCTAGTACCTACCTATTAACTTATGAACCAGGGGTGGATGACTTCCCAAAGGATACTATTATGCATTTCTTGGCATTTAGTTTTAGTCCATGACTTTGACACCAGCTGTTTGTCTGTGTCAGCCCCTCCTGGAGAACATTTGTGTCAGTGTGGGATTAAATGACAGCTCCTAATTTGCAATTATCTGCAACTTCAGTGAGACAGAGACCACTGACATTGCCCTTGACTTAAGAGAAATAAATGCCAAAAAGGAGCGATCCAAGGACAGATCCCTGAGGGACTCCAGTTGTGATTGTCCTCTTTGAATAGGTGGACTCCCCAATTCTAACTTCCTGGGTCTCATCTGTGAGCCAGTTGGCTATCCACCAGGTGACATATCAGTTTGTACTTAACCTCTTGAGTTTGTCAACAATGCCTGCCTGGGGTATTGTGTCAAATAAGCTTTGTCTGCCCATTAAAAAAGGAGATAAGGGAGTTCATTGGTAAAACTAAAAACATTTTTTTCCCTAGAGAGTGTGAGCTAGTGTAATACGTTTTCATGCTGTAAAAAGTGTAGTTAAAAACTGAAACTCCAGCCATAGAGTTTCAGAAGCAAAGTGTTGGAATGTTGCTGAACAAATAAATCATACATTTTTTTCTCAAGGTAAATGTGAAGTCCCGCCATGACTGGAGAAGTCTTGCTGTATTAAGGTCTAAACCTGCTGGCTGCAGTAAGTTTCAGCAGTGTCTTTGGGAAGTTGAATTCCATCTCCCAAGGGTTATACTAACTTCACAAGGAGGCTGTGAAGATACCCCACAGCCTTAGACCTACAGAAGGGATACTGACAGGTGTCTTTCATGTCCAGAACAATGAAGAATGTGCCTTTTTATCCCAATCAGACAGTTTCAGTACAGAGTCCTATTTGGGTTAGATGAGGTAACTGTAATGTTTTGGTTTTTGAAGAACAAGCTACTGCAGGCATATAGTCATTATGTAACTAAATAACATGTTGATATGTCTTCTGTAGTCATGACTGTGTGACTGTGCTATCACTTTCTCAAGTTACAGGCAGCACTTAGGGTGGCCAGGCTAATGGCCCATCTGATGAAGTGTACCATCAAACCTGAATGGCCCACTGCCATATGATATGTTAAGGGTAGGTACCCGACGAAGCCACAGATAAATGTTGGAGACCATTAATGGATAATTCAGTCAGTGACCAAAATCCTAATTAAGTGTGACTAGGTAATACTGGTGGTTCATTCCACATTTTGCCACATTGGCTGACCCTCTCACAGACCTGTCTAGAAAACGGTGTCTTAACAGAAGGAGGAAGGCTGAGGAAACCAGTCAATTGTGCACACCTAGTCCTGTTAATGCACATCTGTAACCAGATGTTTATTGTCAAGATGAGCATTTTAGATATTGGCCTTGGGCTGTGCTCTCTTAAACAATGGGTTGAAATATATCTTGACAATTTGTTTACAGACAAGCTTCTTTAAAGCTGAGAAGTGATAATCTATTCATAGGTTCATAGATGTTTCGAGGTAGTTAACAGAAGATAATTTTCACCTTGCCATCACCCACTGTCATGTTGTACCTCTTTTCTCAAGAAGGGCAAAGTATGTCATCCCAGGGGTGAACTTATGGGTACCCATCCAAGTGTCCAGGCTTGACGGGAAGAATGTTAGTGCATCACATTGTTTAAATGATGAGGTAGATATTAGATAATAAATGTATCACTCCATAAAATTGTTTTGGTGGATAATTAAGTCTCTTGTTGTGATATTAGCTACACTGTTTGATCTGTTGAAATCCAGTAGATCGAGAAGGATGGGTTCCTTAATGGCTCAGATTTACAGGCATAGATTTCTCCTAAGAACCTGTATACACAGACAGACACATACAAACAAGCTACACACAAGCTAGGGCGGTTTCTGATTGGTGATTGGCAGTAACTCTTCATGGTATTTCTCAGTGTTATACTGTCGTCTTTAGCACCCACCTGTTTCTCTCATTCTAGGACCTCATCAGTAAGTGCAGTTGCTTAGTACAACAATATGTGTATTTTGCAACTGCTTATGCAAAATCTCTGGTATAAATGCCAAAAAAGGGTCTCTAACTGGATAATAATATTGAAACCTTCCCTAACTTGGATAATTCAGCATTAAGGGTGGAAGGTATCCATGCAAAGACAGCCTTGCAACTGGCATTAAGTTAAACATGTTTCCTAATTGTAAAACTCCATATGATTAAATAAGTAAACCTAGAGTTTTTTATAAAATGAAATGCAGTGGAAATTACACACTAACACAACATTCTGAATTTTTGCAATATGTCTGTATCCCTTTATAAATAAATAAATGTGTACATGAATAAATATGGTACAAATTTCATTTACCCCTGTTGTACAAGAGGAGCTGTCATTTCTGGAGGTGATGAGTTTGACAGTGATGTGCTAGACAAACACAAGAAAGAAAAAAACAAATTTTAATTATAAATAAAAATCCTTTTCTAACATGCCTTCTAAACAGTTGTATCATTGCAATTTTTGATCATCCCTTTTACTTAAATAGATACTTAATTCAAAAATATAATTAGTTCCTCACACAGAAAACTCTGAAAATGTAATTGTCAAAGTTACAATTGTCCATCACAGAGCAACACAACATATTTAGCTTAAAGTAGAGCCACATGTTTTTTATTTATTAATTATTTATGTATTTAACATTTGTTAACTGGGAAAGTCCGACCTGGAACAAAGACAATTTTCAAAGGAGGCCCAGGGAGAAACGCTCCACATGCATGTCTTTGTAACTTTGCTCGAATAAGCATCATTATCTCTATTTGTGTGCAGTTTTGTGGCTTAAGTTTAAAGATCTTACCATTTTACAGTTTCTGTTTACTGATGCTATTTGATTAGTCTGGGCATTATTTATAAACATTGTGCACTACGGAAAAAGGCGACTAACTAAAAATACAAGATGCCTTCACTAAAATAAACATGTGACTATCCAGTTCTCATTGATCATAAATGTTAAAAAATGCTATTTTAATCAAAAACCTCAAATAAAGAACACAAGCAACTCAATATCAGTTGTCTGTGCAACGCATCATTTAAAAAATTCATTCACAAAAACATTTTCAGGACTCACAGCTGAACCGACCAAACATACAGATTATGTCTTACACAAAACTAATCAACAACTGGACATGCTCTGCAAATCAAACCACTCCTTCATAGGTTCATAGATTAGTACTAAGCTAACTGCCCTTGCGAGCCATTTTAAGCCTAGCCAGTTATCCCTTGTGAGACTCATACCCTGTACCTTGTGCTTGTAGGGCAAACACCTTAAACATAAGGTCACCCTCCCAACCCCTTTTCACAGAACAACCCTAATTAGATACCACACGTACATTACTACACCCAGGTCTACTGCACACATCTTCAGTCCTAACAAATGTTCTAAAAACCCAGCTCAGTAAACTAAAGTAACATAGGTTCATAGGTTCATAGGTTCATACTAGGCTATCTGCCCAAGGGCATTTACAAGCCTAGCCCATAGTTATGTGGCTTTCGCCACCCCTTTAGTTTGAATAAAAACTATGCCTATCATTTTGCTGTGCCTCTGTCAAGCAGTGACACTGAAGTAATCCCTGGGGTATATCTGCGATCTCCCATCCATTGGTCAAGATTCCTCTTGAACAAGGCCAGCGAGGTGCTCTGCCTCACATGTACCGGGATTTTGTTCCACAGCATAGGGAGTCTCTGGGTGATGAATCTGTCCCTCCAGCACGCTCTATTTATAACCGTGTCAAGGTTTAAGTCTCCCCTTGTGGTTCTGAGGGATCTAGATTTTTGAGGTGAAGCATATTCATCAAATCTGGGTCTGACATGGCCTTATATGTCAGGCACAGGTCACCTCTGAGCAAGCGGTATGAGACTGAATAGAGCTGGAGTTCTTTCAGTCGGGCAGCATAAGACATATTTTTGAGACCCTTTATCCTTTTGGTGAGGAACTTTGGGGCCTTTCAAGCTGCAGCAGGTGTCTGGTCAGATACATTCGAACGGGCATTGTACTCAATCATAGGTCTAATGAGTGATGAGTACAGGGGACAATGACCTCCCTTGATCTAGATGTGAATCCCTTCATGATCAGGTGGGCGATATAGAAGGTTTTCCTAACTACTTTAGCAACATGAGTGTCAAACAAAGGCTACTGTCAACCTGGGTCCCCAGATCCCTGATGACTTTTCTGTGCTCAGTGGATTGTCACCTATATGGTAGCTAGGGGTAACCTTGTTTTTCCCAAGGGTATGACTATGCATTTTTGGCTTTAACTTCAGGCCATGGCTCTGGCACCAGTTATCCGCTTTCTGTGAGGCCCTTCTGGAGGATATCTGTGTCAGATGTGTTTTCGACTATGGCCAGTTTGCAGTCATCTGCAAACTTTGTCAGCCATAACCCTCCTGTGTTTGCTTGTACTTCAGAAAAGTAGATGCCGAACAAGAGTGGACCCAGGACTGAGCCCTGTGGGACACCACTTGTGACAGGCTTTGAGTCTGACATGGCTCCAGCAACTCTGACCCTGTGGGTTCTGTCACTTAGCCAGTTTGCAACCCATCTTGTGATGTATGGGTTTACATTCAAGCTGATGAGTTTTTCGATGATACCTGAGTGGGGTATTGTGTCAAGGCCTTTGCCAGGTCGAGGTAGGCTGTATGGACTGCCTTTCCTCATCAATGGCCTTGGTGACTGTCTCTAAAAGTCAACCAAGTTTAAGAGGCAGGATCTGCCTTTGACAAAGCCAAACTGGGTTGGATCCAAAGTCTGCAAGTTCCTATGTCTTTATTTATGAGTTCCATTATGATCCTCTCCATGGCTTTGCGGATAAGGCTTGTCAAGCTAATGGGGCGTAATTTCCAGGGTCTGTGGAGGCACCGCCTTATGAAGTGGGACCACAGTCGCCGTGTGCCACTCCTTGCACGTATCCTGAGGTGAGGCTAAGATTAAACAGCTGTCCTAACTGTGGGTTTAATTCCTCGTTGAGTTCGTGAAGCACACAGCCGGGACACCATCCGTCCCATGGATGCTGTGTTTTTGCCTTAGTGAGGGCAGTTCTCACCTGGGCTTGGAGATGTTTGGGGAGCTACAATCCTCTGGAATAGATATCTCCTTTTGGGGAGGGGAGAAGTTTGCACTGAACCTGTCAGCCAGTATGTTGGCAATGTGTGTAGGTTCAGTAATTTTCACATCATTTTGAACTAATTCTGAGCATATCTGGGAGTTTCCTCCTAGGTTTCTAACATAGCTAAAGAAGGCCTTATGACTGTCTTTAGAGTCCTTGGCGATTTTTCTCTCAAAATTTGCCTTGGATGATTTTATGAGAGCTCTTAGTTTTTTACTTATAATGATCAAAGGTGTCTTACCTTTCAAGGATTTTGCTCTATCTTGTAGTAGCTTCCTCCTTTTGTTGTAGAGCTTGTTTATGGCTGGGGTCCACCAGACTGGACGCTTGCCTTTGGTACAGAGAGTCTTACAACAAAACCCCAAAATTTGTTGCAAGCATACTGAACAAAACTCATCACTTCATAGTACTACACAAAATACAATGGCCAGAGGTATATCTCACAATAATATACACCTAGCTAAAGACAGAAAACACAATTCTTTATTATCCAACTCTGACTTAATTCATAAACGCAGTTTCCTATACAACCATGAGCACAATATCAAAACCAGGGTGGCATCATCAAATCAATCAATCATTGTGGAAACTAACATTTATTCAGTCCATACTGTCAAATTATTGAATTCAGTACTTTCAGATGTAATAGCAAAGACCAATATCAACAGCTAAAAATGTGTTTGGCATCTGTCTGGACTTGCAAGTGTTATCAGACAATCAGACATGACAATAAAAACTCACAACTCACAGACAGGCATTGTCAGGTCACTTACTTTACTTACCAAACTAACACCCCCAGACTACATAAATCTCATTTCTACTTCCTCCTCCTTTCATTAAAACCTGAAACTGCTACGTTATCCACAACCCTTTCCCCCCTTCTCAGAAATACACAACTCGCTGATTGTAATTTGACTTAAACTCACAATTATAGATTCATAGATTCATAGATTAGTACTAGGCTAACTGCCCTTGCGAGCCATTTTAAGCCTAGACAATTATCCCCTGTGAGATTCAAACCCTGTACCTTGTGTTTCTAAGGCAAACACCTTAACCATTTATTACCTTTCATTGACCCCTGTCAAATCACAGTTATTAATTACTTTATTTTAATTTTTTAAAAATGCATCATGTCAAAACTTCTTGTGCTAAAAGGGAAATATGTTCTCTTTTTAAAAATATTTAAAAAATATTCTATTATATAAAATGCTAAATGCATATTTTCTACTGTAATAATTTTAAATTAGAATCAATCTCAATGTTTTCGTATTTTAGAGCTTTTTTACTCTAGGCCGCCTGTGAAAATTGATTTTCAGCTCAGAGTATTCTGTCTAACTAATGAAAATGAATGAATGAATGAATGAATTATTGAATGAATGAATGAATGAATGAATGGATGAATGAATGATTGAACAATTTATTGAATAAATTACTGAATAAATTATTGAATGAATGAATAAATTAAAGAGCTGTGGTGATACCAGACGTATATTTTTCTAGTATTTTCTCTGCAATTTGTGTTGCTGGTACCTTTGCCCTTGAAAATTGCTCTTGGATTTATTGAATAAATTACTGAATAAATTATTGAATGAATGAATGAATTATTGAATGAATTAATTATTGAATGAATGAATGAATGAATGAATGAATTAATTAATTAATTAATTATTGAATGAATGGATGAATGAATGAATTATTGAATGAATGAATGAATTAATTAATTATTGAATGAATGAATGAATGAATGAATGAATGAATGAATTATTGAATGAATGAATGAATGAATGAATGAATGAATGAACAAGTGAATGAATGAATTATTGAATGAATGAATGAATTACTGAATGAATGAATGAATGAATGAATGAATGAATGAATGAATGAATGAATGAATTATTGAATGAATGAATGAATAGATACCACTGCAAGGTATACAAAAGTTCAATATGATTCATAAAGAGAGCAGCACAAGCTGAACAATGGGGTTAACACCATAACATACTGTCTTACCCCATAATATCCCATTTATGGAATTCCCTGCCCAGCATTATGTGCAATTCACAAACATTATACACTTGCATACCAGCTGGACGTAGACGAGTAACTCCAAATGCATACTTACATGTCATGTAAAACCTGTGACCGAAGGAAAACTTATGAGTGAAGCAATACCCCTTTCTTGCTGATGCCAGTGCTTTGGATCAGCTGGTCGACACCCCCTACGAGACGTAAAAATATCCTGGACCTGGTCCTAATCAACATGAGTAGCCACTGTAGCACTCCTACAGTACCATCCTTCTTGGTAAGATCCGACCATAAAGCAATCACTTTTGAAGTCACCATCCCCCCTGACACCCCCCCTTGTCAGGGTCAAATGAAAAACTTTTCCAAAGCTGACTACAATCTCCTCAGAGCAGGTGTAATCAGATTCAAGGCCACAGTCCCTTCAGCAGGAACTAGCACTAATGTCCGAGCCTACATCAAAAAACTATATGAGCACCTACATAGCTGTATGGACTCAGCAATACCTGACAGGACCAAATCATCTTCCTCAAGGAAGAGTAAACCTGTCTGGTGGACAGCAGCAATAAACAAACTCTATAATAGAAGGAAACAAATTGCTGTCCAGGGCTAAGAAGGAGCAGGTGCCAAGTTGGAAGCAATCTGTCCTCTGTCTTAACAAGCAAATAAGGTCACTGGTGAAATCATCTAGGGCTAACTTTGAGTCCATATTGGCCACATCCACTAAGTACAATCACAAAGCCTTCTTCACATATGTCCGCAATCTCAAAGGCAACACCCAAATCTTCTCTGAACTGGTGGTCAATAACACTACACACACAAATGCCATAGATATAGCCAACCAGTTGGCAGACAGGTTCAGTGAAAACTTCACCCCCTGTCCCCCCATCAGTAAACCAGGACAACCCCAGCACCTGCCCCCCTCCCCATATTACCAGGGAGCAGGTACTTAATGCCCTCTCAAAGGCAAAAAATGCAGTCTCCTTGAGACACAATAACATCCTTGGCTGTATCCTACTTGAACTCAGGCATGAGCTCTGAGCTCTATTAGACACCCTATTCAACCAAAGCCTAAGCTCCGGCGTCATCTCAACTGAATGGAGGACAGCCGCTGTTATCCCTCTACACAAAGGTGGAGCATCCACTGACCCCAGGCGATTATAGGCCCATCAGCCTAAATAGCCTGATATGCAAGACCATGGAATGCATTATCATGGACCTTATAAACAAGGACATTGACAACCTCCATATGCTTGGCCCCACACAATTTGGTTTTGTCAAAGGGAGATCATGCCTGTTAAACTTGGTTGATGTCTTTGAAACAGTCACCAAAGCCACGGATGAGGGGAAGACAGTGCACACCAGCTACCTTGACCTAGCCAAAGGCTTTGACACTATTCCCCACTCAGGCATAATAGATAAACTCTCCCAACTAGGCATCAATCCATATGGTACCAAATGGGTACCTAACTGACTCACTGATAGAACCCACTCAGTCAAAGTAGGGGAAGCCACCTCTAGTAGTAGACCTGTAACAACTGGTGTACCCCAAGGATCGGTCTTGGGGCCTCTACTGTTTGGGATATAGTTTATTGAGGTGCAAGCCAAAACCAGTGGTCTGTTGCTGACCAAGTCTGCAGATGACTGCAAGCTGAGTGCTGTCTTAAATTTCCCTAGTGATGTGAACATCCTCCAAAAGGGCCTTACCCAAACTAATGATTGGTGCCAGAAGCA
>NC_056740.1:406730631-406753131 GCF_019279795.1 Protopterus annectens | reverse complement strand
TGCCGAACAACCTACAGTGAGAAGACGGAGAAGAGTGTACAGACCCAGGGTAACCTACCATGGGCTACAAGAGCTGGAGATAGTGGAGTGCTATAGGGTGGACAGAGACCTCCTACAGCAAGTAGTTGAGCTGTGCCAGCCACACCTGACACACAAAACTGACTGAGGGGAACCCATCCCAGTGGATACCAAGGTATGTGTAGGCCTAGGTATACTAGCCACAGGTACCTCCCAAAGCATAACTGGGGATGACATGGGGATCTCACAGGCATCAGCATCCAGAGTATTTCACCAGTTCCTGGATGCCATGTCAGCACATGCTAGTGAGAACGTATATTTCCTCAACACCCATGAAGTGCTGACCAGCAATATGCATCTCTTCTACCAAATAGCAGAATACCCTTGGGTAGTGCGTGCTATAGACTGCATGCACATATGCATCAAAGCACCACCCGGTGAGCAGGGTAGGGCCTACATCAACCGCAGAGGCATCCCCTCCATCAACTGCCAGGTTGTTTGTGATGCCCAGGGCATTATAATGAATGTGTGTGCTGGCTGCCCTGGAAGCTATGACGGTTCCTACATATGGCATCTGACACAGCTGTACCAGAGGTTTGCCAATAGGGACATCCTCTATGATCACCTAGTGGGGAATGCTAGAATGCTGGGTACACACTGGAGCTGTGGCTGATGACACCCATCAGAAATGCACACACACCTGAACAACAATGCCATAATGAGGCACACGCGCAGGCCAGACATATAATAGAGCATGTGTTTGGGATGCTCAGGTCATGGTTTCGGTGTCTGGACACATCCAATGGAGCCTTGCAGTATTCACCAGCTACATTTACCCAAATTGTTATGGTATGTGCTATGCTACACAATATGATCCTGCGGAAACAGCTGCAGCAGGAACAGCATGGGGCAGGGCCACACAGCCCCCCACGAATACCATGGCCTGCACAGGCACAGAGTGACCCTGAGGAGGAAAAGCCTGAGCCTGCCCCAGTAGGGAGAAGGAGGCATGCCCAGTATGCCCAGGCCTTGGCAAAGAGGCAACGCATATCACATGCACTGACACAGTAGGGACCCAGGGAATGACACCTCTCTCTGAATCACACATACAGTAAAAGGGATGCCAAATATGACACTACCTGTGCTCAACCATGTATAGGGAGTGTACTATGTGTATCTGACATAGGCAGCCCTCCAACACCATCCGCAATTCTGGCACACCCACAAGGTAAGTCAATCAACCTGCCAATTGCCAAATGGACTAGAATGTGTTGTTACCTGTAGCTGTGGTATGGATGTGAGCATGCAAGGAAATTTGGTGGCTGAATGTTATGGCAGCAGACAGTAGACACCCATAGTGGCACCGTGACATCAGTAACACATACTGGAGTCACCATAGTAGCCAGTACTACACAAGGTGACAAAACCCACTGCAGGAAATGTGCTGTGCGACATGTGTGTCCATAAGACCGACACATGCCAGTCAGTAAGGATCACATACCCAACAACAGTGTCAGCCAGCAGGACAGGTGTAGACAAACCCAAACAAAGTGTGTGCCATGGCTCCAGAATGATGGCTATGGTTAACCCCCCAGGCCTACACAGCAGACCACAGCAGGACAGGCAGTGGGATGTTAGTTCTGAAAGGTAGAAAGTCAGACAATAATATGTAGGTCAGCCAAAGCCACAACCTGTAGTACACTGGTATGCCTCTAGTCAGCATGATAGTTAGCAATACAGAATGAAATGGAGTACCTGACATACCAGTACGGTCATAGGAAATGTGTACATGTTTCACGTGTGCTCCCCCATCCTACATAGTAATGTAATACCAGTCAGGTGTGCCCCCCAACCCTATGTAGATATGTAGAAATAGTCAGGTGTGCCCCCATCCTGCATAGTAATGTAAAAACAGCAGGTGTGCCCCCCCACTCCTGTGTAGAAATGTAGAAACAGTCAGGTGTTTCCCCCCTGCTATGCAGACATGTATTAACAGTCAAAGCCAAATGATCAACGATACCCTACAGAGACAGCATGCTACCTGTTGGTGTACAACACAAAGGTCAGCACTGCAGCACAAACTACCTGGACACGATCCACAAATTCAATACAGATGGCCATACTGGGCATGCTCACACACTTAGAGAGATTAAGGCAATGTCAGTCTACAACATACTGAAAGGTCATACTAGGCATGCTCACATGCTTAACACATGAAGGACATGATTCCAAACACCAGTGGACCAGACATATCTGGCAGTTGCAGTTGTTAGTGCAGACACTCGTCAGTATGCACCACTCATGCCCTGCACACACAGTGGATAGGAATACAGACATATATGTAAGGACAACACACTATAATAAACCAAAGGTAGATGTATATAGATGTGTGGAAGAGGGTCAGTGTGACAAGGAGCTATTCAGGCCTGTCCTATCCAGCACACAGCCAAAGAGCCCCAAACACATGAGTTGCAGATGTCACTCACTGCAGATACTAGCCACCAGTATCTGTCAGCATTACAGACTATGTGGTGCACGTGCCAGTTGTGCAACATGACTGTACAAGGAAGTAGTCATCTAGCAGCTGTATACACATACCTGTGACATATGACCCTGTGTGTGCCCGCATATAGCATGTCAACCCATACATGAATGGGTTATGGCCCATGAACACACCGCCCCCTCCATAGCCCTACTATGACAACCCTGCTGAGGTAATCCAATGTGAAATACACCTTTGGGAAAGTTGGAGCCCAGTAATCTCCGTGGTGCTTCCCATAATTGTGCACTGTTGTAGTGTGATAAACTAGTTAGGTAGGAGTTCTAACCCCAGACTTGGCAACTGTGTGTGTGCGTGAGTCTGTGTGTGTGTGTCTGTCTGTCTCTGACTGTGTAGAGAACAATACTTTTTAGGGTACTCACACTCCTAACAATTCATATACTCAACTTTGGCAAGGCTACTGATGTCACCCACCTAGAAATACACCTCTGGGAAGGTTATAGCCCAGTAATTTCTGTAGTGCGTCCTGTAACTGCATACTGCTATAGTGTGATAAAGTAGTTAGGTAGGTGTTCTAAACCCAGACATGGCAACTCTGTGTGTGTGTGTGTGTGTGTGTGTGTGTGTGTGTGTGTGTGTGTGTGTGTGTGTGTGTGTGTGTGTGTGTTTATGTGTGTCTGACTGTGTAGAGAACAATGCTCTTTAGAGTACTCACACTCCTTACGGTTCATATACTCAACTTTCGCAAGGCTGCTGATGTCACCCACCCAGAAATACACCTCTGGGAAGGTTGTAGCCCAGTAATCTCTGTAGCACGTCCTGTAACTGCATACTGCTGGGGTCTACTTCACCCTGTCGAAGGCCAACAATATCAAAGCTTATACTGTCGGCACCAAAATGTCAAAAGCGAAAGTCATCGTACATGTAAACGGAAATCTCGTAAGGGGAGATTTTCATTTACTGCAATGTAATGCAATCTCAGAGTCGGTATATTTAAGTAGCGGGGGGTGTGGTGGGTGCAGGAGGGATTGCCCCTTTGCATAGAGCAATTTGTGTTGTGTTTGGGTATTTTATTTTTTTGTGTGTGTTCGCTGTTCAGAGATTTCGACATTTTCATGTCGATTATTACGCTGTCGTCAGTTTGAGTTTTTGACAGCGTAATATAAACGCTACTGCTGTAGTGTTATAAAGTAGTTAGGTAGTGTTCTAACCCCAGACATGGCAACTGTGTGTGTCCTTGGCTGTGTAGAGAACAATGCTTTTTAGGGTACTCACACTCCTAACAATTCATATACTCAACTTTGGCAAGGCTGCTGATGTCACCCACCTAGAAATACACTTCTGGGAAGGCTGTAGCCTAGTAATCTCTGTAGTACGTCCTGTGACTGCATATGACTGTAGTGTGATAAAGTAGTTAGGTAGGTCTTCTAACCTCAGACCTGGTAACTGTGTGTGTGTGTGTCTGTCTGTCTGTCTTTGACTGTGTAGAGAACAATGCTTTTTAGGGTACTCACACTCCTAACAACTAACAATTCATATACTCAACTTTGGCAAGGCTGCTTATGTCACCCACCTAGAAATACACCTCTGGGAAGGTCGCAGCCCAGTAATCTCTGTAGTACATCCGGTAACTGTGTACTGCTGGAGTGTGAGTTAGAACTGTGGTAAGGTTCCATCCCCACCCATGGCAGTTCTGGATGTTTTGTGTGTGTTTCAATGTCTGTGTACAGAGCAATGCATTATAAGCTGGTCACTTGCAATACATTACAAATGCCCTATTTTGGCAATCCTGCTGATGTCATTCATTGTGCACTACATCTTTGGGGAAGAAGTTCCATAGTAATCCCTGTGGTGAGTCCTTTAACAGCTCCATGCTATAGTATGATATAAACCTCTGTCAGGGGTTCTAGACTCACACATGTTAGTTGTCGATGTTTTGTGTATGTCACACTGTCTGCGTAGGGAGCAATGCATTTTAGGCTAGTCACTCACAGTACAGTTCAAATGCCCTACTTTGGCAATCCTGCTGATGTCATTCATTGTGAAGTACACATTTGTGGAAGGAGTATTCCAGTAATGTCTGTGGCGTGTACTATAACTATGTAGTGCTGTAGTGTAATAAATTAGTTAGGTAGGGGTTCTACTCCCAGACATTTTGTGTGTGTTTGTGTGTGTGTGTGTGTGTGTGTGTGTGTGTGTATCATATCCTGTGCAGAGGTGGTTGTGAGTGTGTGACACCTGTGGCCAATGTGTTGTGGGTTTTGCATATTTCTTATATGATGGCCCTACCATATATCAAAATGTCCATCGTACAGGGTGCAATGCCATACACATACATGTGACATCAAGGCCAGGCAATCACAGTTAGCAACCCCAGTATTACCCAGAGCACACTCTCAACCCATGTCTCAAACACACACACACACACACACACACACACACACACACACACACACACACACACACACACATGCCTAGCCAACAGCCAATATGTGGGTAGTCAACTGCATAATGGCCACTGATAGTAACTATGGAGAGATAGCAGTGGGCTACAGAGGGCATGTCACCCTGTCCATCAGTCCAATATGCACGTACTTTCAGACAGTGCACCTCCCCCATGTTCCCCAATGGACACCTGCACTACCTGTGGTGCCATCACATGTGACCCACAATGGACATACCATGCCTGGCAACATGCTATGTATGGACAGATGCCACTGACACCAGGGAATGGTGTTAGCATGCTATCAATGTAGGTGCAGGGTAGACCTGCTGGACATTACCTATTCCTGCCACAGGTGGGCAAGACTGGCACATCTGATGATAATCTGTGTTCACAATATGGGCCAGACACCCCAGGTACAGTTCCACATGTCACTGTACATGCATGTGGGAGGTGAGCACATCCCAGACATCATCCATATCATGGACTAAGGAACACATACATGGCAAGTGATGCACAGCATTGGACACACACAATAGTCACCCAGGTGACTGGATGGGGGATACAATACCCACCTGTGTGGGCAAATGCAGAAACTACAGCCCTGAGCCACAATGCAGACCATTGTCATGTGGCCTGATGCCAAGGTATATCCATTGCCTACGCTTGCATAGCCTTCTGGCACAGTCGACAACCACACACCCGTTCAGACATGCACCCATGCATGTCAGTACTGGCATCCTGTGTGTTTGTGTGTGTGTTGTATGATGCATATGTTCACATCCACACTCACTACAACCCCCATGGGCATACTGAGGCATGATGTCTGATGTCAGACACCTCCTCATAACCTTTGCCCACAACCTCTGTATGACCCATGTGGTGCATGTGTTACCTACCCAGTGATGTGTTGTGGCACTCCCACTACTGATGAGTTGTACTCCTGGCCCTTCCATGTGTGTCAATGTGTGTGTGTCCCTGTGAGAGTGTGGCTGTGTTGACACTGGTACCTGTTCATGAGGACAGGCACGTGTATGTCACCTACCGTATAGTGACCATATCCTTGTTACAGATGTCACTCACCATCACATATATGTTTTGAGTGCTCCACAACAGGTAACCCATCATGGCACATCCAGTAACTGCATCGAACTATGATAGCACTACTTAATTGTCCGGGATTTGATACCCTGTGCTGGTAGGTGTGTGACACAAACATGCTTCAGTTTTACTCTCCCACTCCTCCCTGACATGTCTTTGTCTGTCATCCTCTCCCACTCCCTCACTGGTGGATGTGGAGACCTACACCTGCTTTGCTTAGGCAGCAGCATGTGTATTTTAAGTGCTGCTCATGATTAGCTGATGGCTTCTGCATGTATTGCAGCCCTTCCCCAGCTGATTGCATGTGAAACAGCTGTGGTAAAATTCCCATAGCCAATTGCATGGAAACACACTCCAATATTTGGGAACATCATGGTAGTATTGGCCCTTTTCATTCACTGTGAACAGGAACTAGATCTGTCATTTGGAAAACAGTGTCTCAGATGGATTGGGTGTATACCGCTAACAACATTCACTGTGGAAAGAGGGCAACAAACAGGGGGGAGATGTGCCTGACCAGACTGCAGACTGTAAGTGCTGCTATACTGCATTTAGAGTAATGTTGGTTTACCAGTGTTTGTGTAGATATGGCTGTCGTACATGTCTCAATACCTGCCATGTCAGTTCCAAGTTTATGAGGAATCCCCATCTGCAGGGTCATCTACAGACGGGACAGTGTTGTGCCTTTGGTTTCATGTGTTACCCACGCAGCATCTATCTGTGGACTGCAGAAGGTAGGTTGAGGATTGCAGTCTGTAGATGGTGAGAGCCATGATAGTTGCTGATATCATATCCCTCAAAGGACAAATGTTGCAACAAACCCTCTTACAACAGTAAATGTGTGAGGTTATCACAGCAGAGGTTATAGTACATGACATTACCTGGACAGTCTGTGGATGTTTGTGCAGTACTGAGGTCTGTGTACTTATGGTGAATGTCGATAGTGTGTGTATTGGTAATATGTACTTTAACCTGTGTATACAGACTATGGTAGATGTCATTGTTCTAGTTCCCCTTCTATCTGATGTTACATGCTGCCTCACTGTATGGTACTGTAGTGGCGTACATGTTTGAAGGACCATACACACATCCCATACCACAGACAGCCATCAGACCAAACTATGTAGCAGTCCAGTATATGTAGGGTCAGTCTGTGAGTGGCACATATGAGGATGGTGTAGAACAGATAGCCATATACTGCACTATTATGCTAGCTTACCATATGTGGCTGTGGCTGTGTTCACATTGGTTGTGGTTATGCACTTTCAAACAGGTGTATCTTACCCTGTGCTGTGACATACCTGTTGAGCCTGCTATATATGCAGGTACATGTGCATTCCACCATAGGAGATGTAGGCCTGTGTTGAGCCAGTTTGCCTGTAGCCTGCACAGTGCATTGTTACATGCTTAGCAGCTTAGTGTACTTACCCAGTGTGATGTCATGTGCAGATACTTGCCAGGTGTACTGCTGCTGGGCCACCCTTAACAGTCATGGATGTCAGACAGAGCAGTGGGATGCTGTACAGATGTATGTCAATATGTAGTGGGTAGTATGTGGTCATGGCACCCCTGTACCAGTGGTCAGTATGTGACAGGCCAGACAAGGGTGTGTGAATGCATAACCTATGGTGGCATATGTATACCTGTCATTATGTATTATACTCATCTACAAGGCTGTCTGCATCCATATTGTCAGGCATGGTACACATGTTTTGCACTAAGGGCGTATGTGTATATCTCTGGAATGTGCAGAGTGTGTCAGATTTTCCACATATATTGCCTAATATCTCTGCTGCAGTCCACAGGGGCAATACATGCTAGCAGCAGTACTTTACAATGATGTCCTTAGGATGTCTGTCAGTAGCCAATTGCATACATGTTATAAGCATATGTGACCTCCCACACACACCATGTCTGTTAAGACAATCCCAATGACAATAGCAATAGTCTACTAATAAACCTACTATACATGCCTGACATCCCCTTGCACTATGACTTTGGGACTATAGGGGCTGGGGTAGGGCTACACTCTATGTCCAGGACATATGGTGGAAATATATGTTCATATACTTATCCGGATAGCCATATATATATATATATATATATATATATATATATATATATATATATATATATATATATATATATATATATGATTACACGTGTAGTACTTCCAATTACAACTGTCATGGCAGCCACCCACTATAAATCCCTACATCCTGTGGGTGTGGTCCCTTAACATTTCCTGTGTGATGGACATCCCTTCCTGTGTCTGGGCATCAGTGTGACCGACAGCAGGTAGCGGTAACTCTTACAGGAGAACCGGCACACTCCTCAGGGAAGCCACATATTTGTAGGAGGTTCAGGAAATACAGACAGACAGCGAGTAGAGTTGTGTTATGCTCTGTATAGTACTGGTGTTACAGGGTGTGTGTGTGTGTGTGTGTGTGTGTGTGTGTGTGTGTGTGTGTGTGTGTGTGTGTGTGTGTACATACTAGTTTACCTTGGAATGCACTCTGTCAGCATAGTTTTCAACTGTGGGCCTATCCTCCTGGTGGCCAGAGGTGTGCCTATAATGTTTTGTCTGTCCACCACACAGGTCCTGTGTCAGATATTTCACTGGCTGTGTGTTTGTTGAGTGCTATCACTACATGGCTACATCCTTTTATGTTTCTAACCTCAATTCCCTGACTAAGGGTATGCTGGAGACTATCCTGTAATACCAGCAACTTGCTTAGTATATGGCAACAGTTGTCCACATATGTGCCTGTGTTTCAGCCTCTGTCCTCCACCTACATATCAGGCTTTGCACATATGTCATGCTGTCAGTGGTTGTTCTGTAGTGGGCCATGAGCATATCACACTACCATTGCTGCCAACAGTCCACTGCTGTTGTATCCCCCACACATACGGTGGGGCTGGGCCATATATGTATGGGCGTCACCTACACAATATATGTGTGCCCTATACACTCCAGAGGCCAGTGTATCTAACAGTGGTATATGGCCCTGTATTATTGAGTCAAGGGGGGAACACCATAAATGACCTAGGTTGTTAGAAAATGTGGGGGTATCAGAGGTAAGCTGCCTTAAGGTATCTGGATGTACAGTACCATATACTCCACCTATATTTACATTACTTACATGAATTGGGTTAATGCAAGCCTACTGCCTCCTGCCATACAGACTGCTCTGTTTGTCGGTGTGCTCGTGATGGTATCAGTTATGCCTTATTATGTAACAGTTACAACCCATGAGGTCACATGATGTCTTTACCACCTACTGAGTTTGTACAGGGTGTAGATAGAGGCTGCTGTACTATACACCTGCATTACATACTGTTGATTATTAGCTATCCTGTGGCCCAGTTTGTCTTCACTATTGTACAATGTGAAGGGCTTAGCCTGGACAGCAACAGTTGTGAACCTTTCCAGACTACTGTATTAGTATAACTGTTTCACAGTTGCATTACTCTGTTTATATAGGTGTCAGTGTCTGAACAGTCATGTGACATGGCATATAGAACTGCAATAGTACACGATTAAAGGTTTTCCATTTCCGCAAACCTGTGTGTGGTATTTTTCTAATGACCTCTCTGTGGGTATATGTTGCAGGCAATGACTGTCATTTGTATGGGTGGCCTATATGGTGTCCATTTCTTCAGGTAACTGTAGGCATAATGGCTGCTTCATATTGTGTGCACCTTCTACATAAATGTTTTACTGTACATATATCTGCGTGTGTATGTGCAGTTACGTGTATATGTATATGTGTGTGTGTGTATATATATATATATATATATATATATATATATAAATATATATATATATATATATATATATATATATATATATATATATATATATATATATCTGTATCTGCATATCTGTGTCTGTGTATCTGTATCCTGGGGATGTTGATGGCTTCTACATTTTACATTTCCTATGGGAGGCAGACTGTACTGCTTGATATGTTACCAATACCAGCCTGACATCATACAGGTGGGATGCAATACTGTCAACATGTTGTGCCCATGTTGTGTCAGGTCCTGGTTATGAGATCTGCAACACTTGGTAATGTATTGCAGGACAGATGTGTTTGGCTGTGGGGGGGGATGCCTATTCATACAAGACGTATAGTGTGCGGGGCCTCTCAACCCCATTAACGGTGCATGTAGACATATGTGTGTTTGTTAATCTGCCATTCCTATCTAGAGATGTATGGCCATATATACCTATATAGATATATATATATATATCTGCTAACATATATATAACTATGTCCATATACACCTACATAGATATATATCTGCGTACACATATGAAACTTGCTGTGTATATGTAGACATATAGGTGTAGACACATATATGTGTCGTTGTAGGCATTTGCATGTATATATGTTCATATATATTGCTATATATGTATATCGTTTTAGAAATATATATATATCTACATATATAGTTATGTTGTATCTATTTAGATATTAATATATTCACACACACATACATCTAGATGTTGGTATACATTCTCTGTACTGTTGCATGACTGGACTGGATGATATGTTTCTGAAAACATCAGATTTATTTTTATCGAGCATGGATTAATGGAAAATCACTTTGTCTATGGTGTGTAGGGTCCTGGGTTTGAGCCTTGCAGAGGCTGTTTATTTTGTTGCTGGGCAGAACACGGGCCATTGGGTACAGAGTGATTAAGGCACTTTAAAGCAGTTGTCAGCAGGTGTGGCCAGGTTTGCGTGGAGCTAAGCAATGCTAACCTCTGGTTACAGTTTCCTACACTCAGTTAGCTTCTACTTTGCTTAATCTGTCTAGGCAATGCTTACCCCCATGCAAACAGGCTTAAATCCGCTTACTAGTGCTTAGGTATGCTTACTACCGCTTACTATCACTTACTAGTGCTACATTTTATACAGTAATAGTGTAATGGTCCGTGGGGGGTGGGACATTTGAAGATATGTATAGCGTTATCATTCATCACACAGTTTACCTTCCATTATATCTGTAATACTGTATGGGGCACATGTGATTATCTGTGGACTTTGCAACAGTATGACACTGACACCTCACATCTGTATTAAATGCAGTACTGTAGTTCAGAAATAAATGTTATTTATTAGATTATTCTCATAAAAAAGTGATTTGGAAGGGAAAATAGAATATACTGCAGTTGGACTCGAACCGGGACTGCCTGCTTGTAAGGCGAATGCTCTACCCACTACTCTATTGCTGTTCTACTTCATTTGCATTTTTCTACCATAATGTCATACCCGTGTTTCCTTCCCCCAGCCCCCGAGCTCCACGTACACACATCCATCCTTTCTCCAGTTACTATCCCAGCCATACCACACCTCCACACATTTCCCTCTCTGCATGTGTCGGTACTCCTCCATTATACTGTCTCGACCCAAGCTTCTGCAGGCTCTTCATATGTTTAGTCCACATATGTATGAGCCTTCCCTTGATCCTCCTCTGATACTGGTGGAAACATCTATGTGACTCACAGAGTTTGGTTTGTCCCACCAAGGATGGACCTGTTGTTGTGTCACAACTAGACTTCGCTGGTCTACACTGTTTCTCCCACTGGTAGCATCCTGCCAGGGGGTTGAGAAGCAGCTGTTTGCTCACACACCGGGCGAGGCATTTGTATGTGAGGCAGGACAGGAGGTGTTGGTTTCACTAGTTGGTGTAGGGGTATAGAGTGTTAGTTGGGGGGGGGCTTCGCCAGGTGGTGAGCATGTGCTGATCTAAGTGTGATTGAGTTGTTCCTTCAAGTGTTATTTACATGAGTCGTGTGTGACTGCTGAGGTAATACATATGGGTAGGGGGTTCCAGATTCTGCCAATATAGTTGGGGAAGGGGGTGTCACCTACTTGTGACTGTGAACATTAATAGTAATGAAACAGGGGTCGATAAGTAAGTGGTGTTAATGGGGCACACAGAGGGGCAGATAGTAGTGGGAATGTCCATGGATGTGCAGGAAGGCTGACGGGAAGGTCCACAGCTGGCCATTTCTTCTACAGCAACAGCTGTATATTTACACTGCATTTGGGGGTAGGTTTGGACACTCACACCCCTGGGTGGGGGTGAGGACAACCATAATACCTTGTGATGCCAATTAGTTTGGCTTACATGCCTACAGTGGGGTGTTGCGACCATGTGTTCTTTGATGTTATTTAGTGGGATTTGCAAAAACTCATCTGGTTATACTGTACTTTGCTGTGTAAAATAGACTTTGCTGCAGTGGGACTCGTACCAGGCATGGCTGCTCGTTAGGTGGCGGCTCTGCCCAATGCACACTATTGCTTACATCCCTGGGGTGGTCCGAATAGAACCACTCCAGCCAACACCTGCACACCTAGGTCCATATTTTCATACCCAAAGTTCCCCAACCTGTGCCTCCTCTACAGCACTCAACTATAGTCTGGGTGCAGGTCGGGTCTAAACACACCACTACACACTGCCCACTCTCCACGTCACGGGACCCATCTCGTACGTTGTCTTGACCCATGGGTCATCAGGCTTTCCAACCCTTGTAGTCCGGGTACATACATGCCCTGCCTTGATGAGTCATTGCAGAGGCAGCCTCCAATCACAAGACAGTTTTTGGGGTGTCCCACAAGGGATGCTCCTGTCTCTGTTCCAAGATTAGATTTAGTGGGTCCACTGTGTCCCCCCGGTTGTATCCTGTCTGTGGTTTGGGGAGCAGTGGATTGTTTACATTGTTTGTGTGTTTGCTTGTATGTTTCCCCTGTCTGGCTGGAGAGGAGGTTGGTGCTACGTGTTACACATTTGTTGATTGGGCCCCTCACCACCATTAGCACAGTCTGTAAACATATGTTTAATGTAAAATAACCAGTTATTTTACATTAAGAAGGTTCGTGGTCTGCACTCTTGTGGGAGAAGAGGCTGGACTCTGCCCTTCTGAGCTGGGAATTTCTGGTTAAAGGTTTATAGTGCCTGAATATTTGAACTGTATCTTACTGAAATTGGTACACCTTGTTTGCTGTAGCATAGACTAGATCCAGGCCTGCTGAATCTAGCTTTGTTTATATGCTTGTTGTTTGTTTGCTTGTTATTTCCCCTGGAACGCTAATTCCACCTAATACACGGCTTCTCAGCGCTTCTGTGGATCACTAGTGATATCTGCATTGCTTACTGTACTTATTTCCTTGTTTCACTTGAAAGAAAGTTACTGTTTGTCGTTTTTGCATTTAAGTTACCTGTAACACATTGCACTTAAGTTACCTGGCACTTGCTCACTAAAGCAATTATATAAGTCAGCACTAAAAATTAAAAGCACTATACCCTCACTCCCCACTGGCCCTTGTTTTCAATTATAAAGGAATTCCCAATATTATTCTAGCATGTCCAAACATCAGTTGTCAATCTCCTCTCTGGTCCAGCTGGTGAATCTGGGAATTTGCCTCATGTACACAGACAACCCTCTCCTCCTCCCAACAAATTCCAACACATGTGAGAGATGCAACCATATAGCCAAACTGGAGGCTAAGCTCTCTCAACTCAGTACTGGCATAACCAGTCAGGAGGAGAAGGAAACCACACTCACTACAATTCCAGTCTCACATAGACCTACCACGACAGCAAACCAAACACATAATCACACAAAAACATACTTGGAGGCTCTAAATAAAGATCTGCCTAAGCAGCAGAGACCTCCAAAGCAGACACCCAAGCAACCGCTACCCCAAAACAAAATACGTGCAACACATATCTCACAAAGCCAGTGTGCCGAACAGTCACAGCCCTTAAGACTAAACAACACACCTGATACACTTGTAATAGGTGACTCTATCGTCAGGCACACTGACGTCCCGCTCACCAGGCTGAACAAGGAGAGGGTCATGATGAGCACCCTGTCGGGCGCTAGGATCTGCCACATAACACAAGCACTCAGGTCACTCCAAGGCAAGTACAAATATGACTCAGCCATTTTCCATGCTGGTGTGAATGACCTGAGACGTACCTCCCTGGACTACATGAAAAGAGACATAGAGGAGCTCTCTGAGCATGTAGCGCAGGCCGGTATGACCCTGACCTTGAGTAGCATCTTACCCTCACCAAGAATGATGCCACAATATGAAGACAAGATGATCAATTTCAACAATTGGCTTAAGTACTGGTGTCATTCAAAGGGGATCCAATGCCTGTCAGCTTGGGATGATATGCTCGACAAGCCATGATGCTTCGCTAGGGACGGCTTGCACCTGTCACCCCTGGGCTTTCAGATACTGGCAAAGGCTCTTGCTACCCCCATAGTGCCTTTTTTAGGCAAGGCTCAAAAGACAAACCCACCTCCATAGATATCACAAGGGATAAGAAACTAAGAGTAATGCTACTCAACGCCAGAAGTCTAAACCTCAGGATGCATGCACTTGAAACTCTCCTTAGCATGGAGAGCATCGATATCTGTGCAGTAACAGAAACCTGGTTCAGGGCTCCCGAGAGCACCCCAGCACTACCAGGTTATACCTCATACCATGTTTTTCTGCCCCAAAACTTGGACCGAACCACAAAAGGAGGGGGAGTATCGATATTCATCAAAGATACCCACACCTCCAGGTTGGTGGCAAAGCACGAAGCATCTGAGACTATCCATGTGCAACTAACAGTGGGTAAAACTGCCTTCCAGTTTATAGCCTGCTACAGACCACCCTCCCAAACCCAGGAACCCCACTCGGCCTTCCTGAGAACACTGGAAAATATGAAGGTCTCTCCAAACACCATTATATTGGAACTTCAACTTCCCAAACATAGACTGGGAGCATTACTCTAGCTCCAACACCCTAGCCCAAAGGTTCCTAGAATTTATAAACTCAAATGCTATGGAACAACTTGTTACCACTCCCACAAGAGGGGAAAACATACTGGACCTGATCATCACCAACATGGGGACTCTATGCTCCAGACCAGAAGTGTATCCCTCACTGGTAAGATCAGACCATAAACTAATCTCACTGGATATTCACATCCTGACCCCAACCCCTGCCCAGAAAACCACAGTGAAAAACTTCTCTAAAGCAAATTTCACACTCCTCAAAACCAAGGTGGAATCCTTCAAAGCCCCCGGGCCTGTGGAAAATATGGCTCAGACTGCAGAATCCTTTATAAACGCATTCTATGAACACCTTCAGGAATGCATGGATCATGCAATCCCAAATAAAACCAAGACCCAGTCCTCCAAAGGCAGACGTCCTGTCTGGTGGACCCCAGCCATAAACAAACTATACAATAGAAGGAGGAAGCTACTAAATGATAAAATCTCAAAAAGGGAAGGCATCACTGATCAGTATTAGCAAAAAACTATGGGCACTCACAAAATTGTCTAAGGCCAGCTTCGAGAGAAACATTGCACAGGACACTAAGGATAATCACAAGGCTTTCTTTAGTTATGTTAGGAACCTGGGTGGTAATTCCCAGATATGCTCAGAATTAGTCCAAAATGACAAAAAATACACCAAACCCACAGACATTACCAACATCCTAGCTGACAGGTTCAGCGCAAACTTCTCCCCCCCCCTCCCCACCAAAAGGGCAAATATCTATCCCAGCAGAGTGCTGCCCCCCTAACATCTCAGATGCTCAGGTAAGAGCCGCTCTCTCTTCAAAGCAAAAAACACAGCATCAATGGGACCAGACGGTGTCCCGGGCTGCGTCCTACATGAACTCCAAGAAGAACTAAACCCAAACATAAAACTACTGTTCAATCTCAGCCTTACTACAGGATATGTGCCCAAAGAGTGGCGTACGGCAACAGTGGTCCCTCTCCATAAAGGTGGTGCCTCAACGGATCCTGGAAACTATCGCCCCATAAGCCTGACTAGCTTGGTCTGAAAAGCAATGGAAAGGATCATCATGGACCTCATAAATAAAGATATTGGGGACCTACAGACACTGGATCCTACCCAGTTCGGCTTTGTTAAGGGCAGATCCTGCCTCTTAAACCTGGTTGATTTCTTTAAAACATTCACCAAGGCCATTCACAAGGGGAAGGTGGTCCACACATCCTACCTGGACCTCGCAAAAGCCTTTGATACAATACCCCACTCGGGCATTATAGATAAGCTCACCAGCTTAAATATAAACCCCTATGTCACTAGATGGATTGTAAACTGGCTCAAGGACAGAACCCACATGGTTAGAATTGCTGGAGCCATGTCAGACTCCAAACCAGTCACAAGTGGTGTCCCACAAGGCTCAGTCCTGGGACCTCTCTTGTTCGGTATATATTTCTCAGAGGTACAGGCCAACACGGAAGGACTGTGGCTGACCAAGTTCGCAGATGACTGCAAACTGGGCCATAATCGACTCTCCAGCTGACACAAGCATCCTCCAAAAGGGCCTCATAGAAACAGACAACTGGTGCCAGAGCCATGGCCTCAAGCTAAATGCCAAAAAGTGTATAGTCATCTCCTTTGGCAAAAACAGTGCCACAAATTACCACATAGGTGGTAATCCATTAAGTACAGAAGAAGTAATTAGGGACCTGGGGACCCAAGTTGATAGCAATCTCTCATTTGACAACCACGTGGCCAAAGTGGTTAGAACAACATTTTATATAGCCCACCTAATCATGAAGGGATTCACATCTAGATCAGGGTGGGTCATTGTGCCTCTTTACTCATCCCTCATCAGGCCCATAATTGAGTACAATGCCCCTTTGGGATGTACCTTACCAGACACCTGCAGCAACTGGAAAGACCCCAAAAGTACCTCACCAAGAGGATCAAAGGGCTCAAACAGATGCCATATGCTGCCCGGTTAAAGAAACTCCAGCTCTACTCAGTGGCATACCGCCTGTTCAGAGGCGATCTGTGCCTGACGTGTAAAGCCATGTCCAACCCGGAATTAATGGACATGCTGCACCTCAGAAAATCCAAATCCCATCGAGCTACACTTTCAAGAGACTTGAACCTCAGCACTGAAATAAATAGGACATGCTGGAGGGACAGATTCATAACCCAGAGGCTCCCTTCACTCTGGAATAAAATCCCAGTCCAGGTTAGGCAGAGTCCCTCATTGACTCTCTTCAAGAGGAATCTTGATGAGTGGATGGGAGATCGTAGGTTTACCCCGGGTTTCACTTCTGTGTCACTGTTAGACAGAGGCACAGTATACTAACCTCGAAAAAGGGCATAGCAAAATAAATTTAAAACGGGTGGCGAAAGCCAAACACATTCTGGCTGGGCTTAAAAATGCCCTAGGGCAGATAGCCTAGTATGAACCTATGAACCTATGAACCTATGTAATTCTTAACTGCTGTATCGTATCCTAGCTATATATATATATATATATATATATATATATATATATATATATATATGTATATGTATATTTATACACACACACACACACACACACACACACACACACACACACACACACACACACACGACGTGTGGATGTATGGGTGTCTGCATATGTATATATCTATATGTGGGTATTTATATACAAGTCTGTCTATGTATGTATACATTTGTACTACAGATATCTCCATGTAGTTATGGGTATATATACACACACATATACCTCTACATATTTAGCTACATATCCTGTATGGTTGACTGGTACTGTGTTTCGTGTGCATACCGGTCAACCTTGTGTGCCATGTATGCTTTGCGATACCTACAACTATATCTATTAGTGTACACAGAGTCACATGTGAAATCTATTGTTAGTACCAGGTAATCATTTGTCCCATGCGGGACAGCCCGAACATTGGGTATACAACTGTCGTCTACACCCAGAGTTACACAGGTACCCATGGCTATGTGCATGGACTATGGTGTGTGCCAGACTAAGGATACTTGGGTCGGGACAACATACAGGATGGGTCCCGGGGGGGTGTGTGTGTGGTAGCGTGGCAGCTATGGTGCGGTAACCAGGATAGGGATGGTGGCAGAGTGTGTGCAGCAGGTGGGGGGGAAGCAGAAGTGTGGGTAATGAATGTATGGGATGGGGATGGCCTTGGTTGGATGGGCCTGTACTGCTCAGCCTGCCTAGTGGGTGGGGGAGAGGGGGATGTGATGTCAACATGTGAAACATAACAGAGGGCTAATTTAAATCACTATTTCAATGACACACATACAGTACTATGAGCTTGGTAGTGTATTGCAGGGCGGATGTGTTTGTCTGGGTGGGGGGGATATGCCAATTTGTACATGACGTATATTGTTGGGGCCTGTCAAGCCCATTCATGGTGCATGTGGACATATATGTGTCTGTTAATCTACCATTGCTGTCTACAGATGTCTGGTCATATATACCTCTGTGGGTGGTATATATTTGCTTACATATTTCTAACTATGTCCGTATATACCTACGGAGATATATATCTGCTTATATATATGTAATTTGCTGTGTATATGTAGACATATGGATGTTGACATATATATGCGTAGTTGTCGGTATTTACATGTATATCTGTTCATATATTTGTATATATATATATATATATATATATATATGTGTGTGTGTGTGTGTGTGTGTGTGTGTGTGAGACTACATCTATAGATATGTTGTATCCATTTAGATAGTAATATATTTGCACACACACACGTCCATCTAGCTGTAGGTATACATTCTCTGTGCTGTTGCATGACTGGGCTGGGGTTATGTTTCTGAAAACATACAATGTATGCATATCTGGCATGGCTTAGTGGTAAATCATTTTGTGTATGGTGTGCATGGTCCTGGGTTCCGGCCTTGCAGAAGCTGTTTGTTTTGTTCCTGGGCAGAATACCGGCCATTGAATACGTGTGCTTAAGGCATTTTAAAGCGGTTGTAAGCAGGTTTGCATGGAGATAAGCACTGCTAACTTCCAGTCACAGTGTCTTCCACCCAGTTTTCTTCTTGTTTGCTTAATCTGTGTCAGCAGTTCTCATCCCTGCGCAAACGAACTTGCACACACTTACTAGTGCTTACATATGCTTACTACTGCTTGTCTGTGCTTATGCCTGCTTACTGCTGCCTTATTCATTATGATACTGACTCTTCACATGTGCATTTCCTGCAATACTCCTGTTCATAAAAATGTATGTTATTTAGTGGGTTTTGCATTACAAATTTTGCTGCTTGTTAGGCAAACACTCTGCCCACGGCACTATTAGCTTAGGCTGCTTTCATCGTGGCAAAGCAGTGGGCACACCTGCACATCTATGGTTAGCTGTACTTTGAGCTTTAGACTCCAATATGGGGGTTTCTTCTTTTGATCATTATGTCCTGTTGCTGTTGTACACATGGGGGACTGTTGTTGGGGTATGTGGGCACCTATGAGGGGTATCGCTCATTTATTTACAATGTCTGCTGTTCATCATTGCAGGGGCATGTTTATTCAGAGAGCTCTCCTCTCAGACACGTCCCCTGCACTTGTACACGCTCCATGTAAGCCTGGAAGCTTGGGCGGTGCACCTTCATTACTATGCATGGTGCGCTTCCGTCCTGCTCCTAAGTGGCCACTTCCATGTAGGACTAGACTAGTCCTGCATGGAAGATTAGTAAAATCAGGGGGTTATTTTGTTCAAATTCAAAATGACCTAACATGTGTGGTCATACTAATGTAATCCTGTTTCTTTGATAAGCATTCTTTTTCCTACACACCAGAAATTAAGATTAAGATGCTGTTCCCTTCCAGCATTACTCAAAATTATTTTAGAATCATAGTCTCACTAATTTCTACTGCCAGAGGTTTGTGTTCTGAGGGACAGCCATGGTGGTGCAGTGGTTTGCATTGCCACCTCAATGCATGAGGCTCTTAGGTTTGATTCTCGGCTGGGTTGCCTTCTGTTTGGAGTCTGTATGTCCTCCCTGCAGTTATGTGGGCTTCCTCTGGGTGCTCCAGCTTTCTTCCACATCCCAAAGACATGTTGTAGGTGGATTGAATATTCTAAATTGGCCCTATGTGTAAGTGTGTGCATGTGTGTGCCTTCTGTAGAACTTTGGGCACCGGGCCGGCAACTTGACACCATAAAACTCCACTGCCATTTATTCTGCAGACCATTGTTCTGCTGTGGTGACCCCTAACCAGGAAAAGCTGAAAGAAGAAGAGGTTTGTGTTCTGAACATTATTTTTATATACATTTAAATCAGCCCTTCCTTTCAGTTGCAAAAAGTGGTTGCATTAAATTATCAGTTTTGAGATCTAAGACTACTTTCCCCTCACTCATTCCATTTGCAATCCAAAGATAAGACATTTCATGACATTTATTCTCATCTGCTCACTCAGCAGTAACAACAGGCTTACCTCTTTTTTTGCAGTAAACATTCAACTCCAGAAACTTAAAGAGTTGCTTTGCCTTGCCTGAATGCAAGGGAAAGATTACAATGCTACAAATATCTTGTAATGTCATATATTGCTGGGACAGTCATCTTAAGGGATCACTGTGGTCAGAAACTAAAAATAATAGTTTCATCTTATCTTGGCTTATGTTTAGTTTTTTAATAATATATTAATGTCCCTGTAACACGTCAAGTAATTATTGCTATATTTTATTTTGTTCTGAGTGAAATAATGGCATGATTTTGTAATGATAGGATTTTGATTTGCCGTTTATTCTTAGATAAAGAGGTGATAATGCTTGGCCTTCTCATGCAGAAACTTATTTTGTACTCAAATTATTTTTATTTTCATCATCTCTGAAGAGGGAGTCAGGAAGGTTTCCCTGAGTCAGTGCATGGATTTTTGTTTTTCTCATGCTTTGAAATGAGCCTGTTTTCTTTAGTTACTAAATATCGCTTAGAAAATATTTATAATATTTATGTTTGGTGTTTTTGAAGTTAGAAATCAGTGACCAGCAAGAATGTATAGCTATACCTTTCTGTCAAGGGAATCAGGTTTCATGGCATTTGACATTTGTCCAGCACCAGCTGTTGTTAGAAGGAAGATAGTAAAAGAGATGTGAATCCCTAAAGGCACCAAAGGTGTTTTGCCTCGATGGAAAGAAGGAAGGTAGCTGTGAATGGCAGTATACAGTAAAAGAGCTGTGAAACCCTAAAGACACAGAAGGTATTTGGCCTCAGTGTAGGCAAAAGGGCAAGTGTAAACAGTACTATACAGTAAAAGAGCTGTGAATATCCAAAGAATCAATAAGTTTTTGACCCTATTGGGAGGAAAATAAGGAATGACTACAAACAGTAATGTGTTTTTTTCTTGGCTAAAACTTTAAAATATCATGAATGTGATGTAAGGGTCAGGAAGACAAGTTCTGAAAGAAAGTATCACCACATTTCATCTAAATCTAACATGTTGTACACTGCAGAAAGATGCTAAATGCTATAGAAACATAATGGAATAGGATAAACAGCAAGATAATTTTTTTATTCACATTTGGCAAGGCATAGATTATTTTGCAGGGAGGAAAATGTACACTAAAAAAAAAGCATTGCATCTGGTAACAATTACATTACAGCTAATGACTTTGTTTTTATGCAGGTTGGGAGTTGCGTACTCCTCCCTTATATAAAGGTTATGCTATCCTTATTATGATAATTTAAGATCCTCAGTGAAGCATTCAAATAATTTATAAAAATAATTCAGATCTTTCTTACTTGGCGTGCGTATTAAAATATATCATCCATGAGTAAGTTAGTGACCTTAGTAGAATTCCAAAAAACAAGAATTAAATATAAATGTTGATTCCCAGCATGCCAGAAATGGTTTAATATAACTGTGTGCCACTGTATGTACTGATTGTTTCCTGCCTGTAATATTTTCCCTGGAACTATGCAAAACTGTACATTAAACTGCTATCTAACATAATCTAATCTTGCCATCGGAGAACCTCCCTATTTCTGTCAACATGACAGCTACATATTCAAGGCTTTCCTCATTAAGTAAAAATGAGTACAATGAATCTACATCTATAGTAACAAAAATATTCGTCTTTGATTTCTAAGTTTTCAACCTTTTGTATTGTCAGGTGATTTTCATATATGATGGAATCTGACAAATCATGTTTTTTGTTTCATAATATATACAAATGTGCTGAGTCTTTTATATTATAGCATATTCCTTTTGTCTTGTTTTATAGAATCATAGACCATGGTTGGTAAAATATTGCAGGCAGTTCAAACTGTGTATTTTATGCTGATGTTGCCCAACAGTGTTTTGTGAAATTGCTTTTCAAATCTAATCTTTAATTTATAGCTAATATATAAACTCAAAATTTGTATCTAATGGCTTCTGTGCTAGGTTACAGATTTGTTGCCTAAGCTTTTGACTAGTTCATTTGAATTAGTAACCAATAAAAGTGTTTGGTACTGCACTTATAAGATTACTTATCAGGGCCATGTGAAGCTTTAAAGGAGTGGCTTGTGATCTTCATGAGAAAACCTTTAAAGGTTCACAGTTTCACAAAATATTTCAAATGTCCCTTTATCCCTTTGTCATTTCTCGTGCCCCTTCTTA